>NC_142799.1:38740625-38908125 GCF_049724085.1 Artemia sp. Qi Xiang Cuo
GGGTTCATCCTCAAAGACCTAATTTCCAGAACTTTAAACTATATTGAACAAAATGGCTATCTCAAAATTTTGATTGGATGTGTTTGGGGACATGGTGGACGTGAGAGGGGGGTTAGTTTTCCTCCAATCACTTTCGACTATTAAAAAGGGCATTACCCCTTTCAATTTCCAATTGAATGAGCCCTTTCTGGAATTTTCTACGACAACACTTTTTATAAAAACCTTATATGCTCCCAGGGCATAACTCACAACCCTTGCCCTGAGGGCTCTGGGGAGATTGTCATCCTCAAAGATATAATTTCCGAACCTTTTAACTACGTTGAACAAAGTGGCTATCTCAAAATTTTGATTTGATGTGTTGGGGTAAATGGTGGGCGAGCGAGGGCTTTTAGTTTTCCTCCTATCACTTTCGACTATTAAAAAGGGCACAGACCCTTCTAATTTCCAATCGAATGAGCCCTTTTCAAAGTTTCTACAATTCGTTCGATACAAAGTGCCCTATTCTAAAAGATAGAAAAATAATACATTGTGCCAACATGTTTCTTATCTTAGGCAGCGTTATTGCGCTGCCTCTGAAAGTCAGTGGTCAGCAGCTCTCAGCCTTGAATTTTGCAGACGACGTAGTACTTCTAGAAAAGCCTAAACAACGTTTGCAGTTCCTACTTGACACCATAGAGGACAAGGCTGAGAAAGTGGGACTCGAAAAGCTCGGCCACATCCAACTCACCTTTGATCCTTAAATACAACGGAAAAACGATGGAACAAGTCCAGGAGTTCAAATATCTTGGAAGTTGGATCGAATATGATGGCGGAATAGTCAACGAGATAAAAAGGAGAATTGGACAATTAACATCGGCAGTCGACAAACTGAAACCAGTATGGCGATGCAAAAAATACTCTCTTTGCGTCTAAAGCTCCGTCTGTTGAATAGCAACGTCACGTCCATTTTCCTTTGTGCAAGTGGATGCTGGAAGCTAAATGTCCAGCTGAAAGATCTTAAGCCGAACTGGCCAGCCATGACAAAAAATTTGAATTTTCATTCTTGCCACCCTATGTCGGTGAAACGGGGGGTTGTAATTTCACTAGTGGATAGAGCCTTTAGAATTTGTTCCCAGGAATTTCTGAATTCAGACTTGTTATACTTGAGGGATATTTTGTTTTATAAAGAATACCCAATTAAGTTCATTGACAAATTAATTGAAAATAGATTTGTTAAACATGATAGTAGGGTTCTCAGTCTTTAGATTTAGATGTATCAAAAATTTTCATTTCATTGCCATATGTACATGGTTTGGGTGAGAAACTTTCACGGGTTTTGCGTAATTTTGGTATTGATACATGTTTCCAATCGTTGAGGCCAATGGGTCGTTTCTTTAGTTCTGGAAAGGATTTAACCCAGAGAAACTTAGTAAGTGGGGTGTATAAAATTCCGTGTTCTTGTGGGAAGTTCTATATTGGTAGGACTCACCAACAATTTGTTGAAAGGTTTATTGAACACCGAAATTCAATAGAATAAAAAACTACAATTAATCAAGCCTCCAGAAACTTTTGTTTCAGCTTTAGCAGAACATAAATGGTTTCAACCAGATCACTTTGTAAAATTTGATGAGGCCTTAGCTAATTCAAATGGTAAGGGGTACACTCAATGGGCGAAGGAAGCCATATAAATTAAAAAACATATGTTTTCTAACCTTTCGATAAATAGGGACACAGGTAATTTAAATATTGACCCAATTTATGATAATCTTCTAAAGAGTGAATCAACAGTCAATAAGGGAGTTAAAATTTTAAATAATCACCAGGGGACCATTTTACATGCTAGACCAAAACTATTTGCTTCAGTAATATCTAACAAAAGGATTATTTCGCAACTGAATAATTCAGGTAATTTACAGGGTTTTTTTTATTTTTCCCCAGTTACTCTGGTGTCGTCACTGAAGTAACTCTATAATAGCATCTTTTCCCTACGTGGATCAGTTTGCGCCAAATGTATTATGTTTTAGAGGTAATTACTTGGCGAGAAAAAAAAAAAAAAAAAAAAAAAAACTGTCATCCTAATCCAGCAATTGAGACAAATGTGCACTTGAACGAGGTTTTGACCTTACTGATCTATCCAACTACCTAGGACAAAACAGTATAACCGAACCATCAACCAAATAGAAATGTCCAAATCCATGCAAAGTCGTCATCAATAAATGTAAGTCGTTATAAATTTGCAAGCAAAAGCACCTTAAATCTAGCAAAATATTTCCAAGTAGAACCTTCCATTAGGGCTCATCAGAAGAAATACCACCTGCCTTAACGGATTTCGAGGCTTTACTTTCTATCCCGGCACAGTGGAGCCTCTACCGTAAGATCTATATGATATCCCTATGTTAGGTAAAACTTGTGAAATACATGCATACTTGTAAAGCTATTAAAAATTACATAAAAAATAAGTTTCATTGTTTCCTTAATAAAATCCCAGAGGTGACTGAGCAAAGACCATTCTGGAACAAATGAAGACTGGTCCAGATGTGAGTTATAAAAAAGTCTTTTATTGATATCCGGAACCAATTACAGATTAAGAGTTCTTCAAGCTTGTTTGAAAACAGTCGACAAATTCAAAGTTCCAAAAAAGACAAGCGAAAGAGAAATTATATTAAAATATCATTCAGTATTTCTGTATAATTTTTTGTACATTTACCTAAAAGTTCATGATACATAAAACTAAATTTTTTGAATCGCCAACTAATTTTTTGGCAGAAAAACCTCTTAAGATCAGTTTTTCGCTCAGCTTTTTACATCTATTTTTAAAATCTGTGTAATTACTGCATATTTTTGCATACCTAAATAATTGGGAATAATAAGCTGACTAAGTAATATTTGAATGTATATTACTTTCAAGGAATGGAAAATTAAATACTTCAAAAAAAATCATCCGTTTTATTATATATTTTAAAAACTAATTTATTATTATCTGAAATATTAATATTTAAATCTAAGAAATGGCCAGAGTGTCCTATCCCATAGCTAGGCTCCAGAATTAACTCTTGTGGATAGATATTTTTTGAAATCTCAATAAACTCTGCACAATTTATTACTAAAAGGTCCAGATATCTTTTATTATTTGAAAGGTTATATTTTACATTGCTTGGGCTATTTTTATTTATCATATATTCGTATTCTAATTGACTTAAAAACAAGTCCGCTATGAATGGACTCGCATTCCCACCCATAGGAATGCCAACAGTTTGTTTATATAAATTACCATTAAATCTTATAAAAGTATTAAATAGAGCAAATTCCAATAAATCACATACCATATCCAAGCTATAACATCTTGAATTAATAGTACTTCTAAAGAAATTCGTCCATCGGGCTTTTTTATTAAAAGTATCAATTTTCAAAAATCCGATATTAGACAAAAGAAAAGATTTCTTTATGACCATTTTCAATTTTTCGAATACTAAATTAAGTGACAAATTTGTATACAGAGTAGTAAAATCAAATGAATCGACTCTTTTAGCTGAAACATTAGCCAAAGAATCTATCACTTGTAACGAGTTATTAACACTCCAATATGGGTTAAAGTTAGAATAATTTTAAATTCCGGAGCAATATGCTTTAAATTTATTTCTAATTTTTCCTAAAATTAAAGATAGGTCAGTAGCCGCAATTCTGGTTGGACACCTTGCTGCCCCAGCAATAAAACGTGGTTTTGGTGGATTTTTATGAAATTTTATTGTCCAATAAAATAGAAAAATCCAATAAGAAAGGAAACTTTTTATCATTATCATTTATTTTAATATTGAATTTTTTCAAAATTCTTTCTTCTATATTTTCAATTAGACTATTCTCCTCTATATGAGCCTTTTCATATGTATTTATTGTTTGTAACTCTTTTGATAAAATATCACAATAGAGTTTCTGACAAACTATGGGAAAATTATTGCTAGCTTTATCAACTGGTACAATTACAAATTCATTCTGTATATTAGCAATTGCTTGTTTCATATTGGCCTTATAAAATATTGAATTTTTCTCAGAATTTGTTGGATTAATTCTATACATGCTATTTTGTACACTAGTCAAAATCAAATTTATCCAATTCTGAAATCTGTCTTTAGTAATTTTCTCCTTCTTGCACCATATATCAATAAATAAATTTAAATCATTCTTTAATCCCCTAAGAATATCTGCTGGCTTTATGCGGTAAGAAAGACGGAATTTAGCCCCCATTTTCATTATATTTTGAAGATCAAGATGCTTTATAATGGAAAAATCCCTCGTTACAACATGCTCGTAATTTTGATCCACATACGGTAAAAATTGCTCGCAACTACAAACCGGTTTCCAATTAATCTCCTCGTTAAGTTTTTTAAGTACTAAATTAAATTTAAAAATCATTCGACCCATCGTTTTTGAAAATTTATACGTTAAAAACTTACTGTCATTATACATCCAATTACTCTGAAGTGGCATTTTTCACTCTCCGCTGGTTTAAGATTCTGGGCAAATTAATATCTTCTATTTGTTTAGAACTAAAATTAAAAGACAAATATAATGTATTATCCTTATTAACAATCTTATCAGATTTATTTTCTTTTGAAATAAATTTTGATTTAGCTAAAATAGAAACTGCATCATAAATTAATTTAGTTTTCGAGTTACATGTTGTATTTTTTTTTGCAATCCAGAATACTTTTATTAAATCATTCCTTGATAACTTATTTAAAGATTTTATTAAACTAGCCATCCTATTAGTCTTAAATATGTGGCATAAATCTATTAAAATTGGATTTAAATGTAAATCGTTCTTATTATTATTTTTCATACGTACTCTTGATCGGTTTTTACGTTTCGTGGGGCTCTTGAAAGAATGGTGCCCAGTAAACCCACTGATACAGCTGGCAACTACACTGGACATGTCTCTCCGTATTTCGCAACTCGATCATTTAGCCCAAAAGGATACGCGGTACCCAGAGCATGGATCCAATAATCTTCTCGTCTGCGTAATTTATTATTTTTCTCTTCTTTAGTAAAGTTTTCTAGGTCCAGATTTTCTAAAATTATAATATTTAGATTAGATACTGAGCAAGTACCATTATTACAATGTTAAACTAGATAATTGATAGTTTTTTCCCTGGTAATTGTAGTTTTATGTCTCGAAAATATCTTATGTATGTTATTAATTATTTACCCTTCACATTATAATGGACAATTTTTACATTCTAGTAAATAGATAATATTATTTGTTTTACAATTTACCTGTCCAGTTAATAAACATAGAAAATTTTTATTATATAAAGTGCTTTTAACATAATTTCGAGGTATGAAGTTATCTTGGCAAATAAAACAACAACCATTGCACTTACTAATGTTTAGCAGACCCCTTTGCATATTATCATTGCCATTATTATTCCATATAAAATAATAAATCAAACAAAACCAAGACGACAAACAATACTAAGTCCAAAACATATCCAAAAGCCAAGCCAAAAGTCCACAAGTAATAAGTTTACTCTAACTAATCATACAAAAAAAAAAAAAAAAACTTCAAAAAACTCTACCCTAAATAGAGCGTCTGCTTAATACTACCATTTAAAAAAAAGTAATAAATTGGCAAAATAATCATCAATTTCAGGTAAAACCTGGACCAGGGTTAAAGTCCACCGGGGAGGAATATTTGATGATTCGTCCACCAGCACTAGATCCAACCTGGATTCATATAATATTTTAGAGGTAATTACTTGGAAAGAAAAAAAAAGAAAAAAAAAAAAAAAAAAAAAAAAAAAAAAAACTGTCATCCTAATCCAGCAATTGAGACAAATGTGTACTTGAACGAGGTTTTGACCTTACTCATCTATCCAACTACCTAGGACCAAACAGTATAGCTGAACCATCAACCAAATAGAAATGTCCAAATCCATGCAAAGTCGTCATCAATAAATGTAAGTCGTTATAAATTTGCAAGCAAAAGCACCTTAAATCTAGCAAAATATTTCCAAGTAGAACCTTCCATTAGGGCTCATCAGAAGAAATACCACCTGCCTTAACGGGTTTAGAGGCTTTACTTTCTTTACACGGCACGGTGGAGCCTCTACCATAAGATCTATATGGTATCCCTATGTCAGGTAAAACTTGGGAAATACATGCATACTAGTAAAGCTATTAAAAATTACATACAAAATGAGTTTCATTGTTTCCTTAATAAAATCCTAGAGGTCACTGAGCAAAGACCATTCCGGAACAAATGAAGACTAGTCCAGATGTGAGTTATAAAAAAAAAGTCTTTTATTGCTATCTGGAACCAATTACCGATTTAAAGTTCTTCAAGCTTGTTTGAAAACAGTCTAGAAATTCAAAATTCCAAAAAAGAAAAGCGAGAGAGAAATCATATTAAAATATAATTCAGTATTTCTTTATAATTTTTTGTATATTTACCTAAAAGTTCATGATACATAAAACTAAATTTTTGGAATTGCCAACTATTTTTTTTGGCAGAAAAACCTCTTAAGATCAGTTTTTCGCTCAGCTTTTTACATCTATTTTTAAAATCTGTGTAATTACTGCAAATTTTTGCATACCTAAATAATTGGGAATAATAAGCTGAATAAGTAATATTTGAATGTATATTACTTTCAAGGAATGGAAAATTGATTACTCCAAAATTAAAATCATCCGTTTTATTATATATTTTAAAATCTAATTTATTATTATCTGAAATATTAATATTTAAATCTATGAAATGGTCAGAGTGTCGTATCCCATAGCTAGGCTCCAGAATTAACTCTTGTTGATAAATATTTTTTGAAATCTCAATAAACTCCGAACAATTTAATACTAAGAGATCGTCCAGATATCTTTTATTATTTGAAAGGTTATATTTTACATTGCTTGGACTATTTTTATTTATCATATATTCGTATTCTAATTGACTTAAAAACAAGTCCGCTATGAATGGACTTGCATTCACACCCATAAGAATGTCAATAGTTTGTTTATATAAATTACCATTAAATCTTATAAAAGTATTAAATAGAACAAATTCCAATAAATCACATACCATATCCAAGCTATAACATCTTGAATTAATAGTACTTCTAAAAAAATTCGTCCTTCGGGCTTTTTTATTAAAAGTATCAATTTCCAAATATACGATATTAGACAAAAGAAAAGATTTCTTTATCACCATTTTCAAGTTTTCGTATACTAAATTAGTTGACAATTTTATATAAAGAGTAGTAAAGTCAAATGACTCGACTCTTTTAGCTGAAACATTCGCCAAAGAACATATCACTTGTAACGAGTTATTAGCACTCCAATCTCGGTTAATGTTAGAAATTTTTTTAGTTCCGGAGCAATATTATTTAAATTTATTTATAATTTCTCCTAAAATTAAAGATAGATCAGTAGCCGTAATTTTGGTTGGACACCTCGCTGCCCAAGCAATAAAACGTGGTTTTGGTGGATTTTTATGAAATTTTATCGTCCAATATAAGAAAGGAAACTTTTATCATTATTATTTATTTTAATATTGATTTTTTTCAAAATTCTTTCTTCTATATTTTCAATTAATATATTCTCCTCTATATGGGCCTTTACGTATGTATTTGTTGTTTGTAACTCTTTTGATAAAATATCACAATAGAGTTTCTGACAAATTATGGCAAAATTATTGCCAGCATTATCAACTGGTACAATTACAAATTCATTCTGTAAATTGGCAATTGGTTGTTTCATATTGGCATTATCAAACATTGAATTTTTCTCAGAATTTGTTGGATTAATTCTATACATGCTATTTCGTACATTAGTGAAAATCAAATTTATCCAATTCTGAAATCTGTCTTTAGTAATTTTCTCCTTCTTGCACCATTTATCAATAAATAACACTGGACTCGTACACTGGACTCGTCCATATCGCTAGCAAGTGCGATTTAAGGTAATTTAAGGTAAATAAATTTAAATCATTCTTTAATCTCCTAAGAATATCTGCTGGCCTTATGCGGTAAGAAAGACGGAATTTAGCCCCCATTTTCATTATATTTTGAAGATCAAGATGCTTTATAATAGACGAATTCCCCGTTACAACATGTTCGTAAGTTTGATCCACATACGGTAAAAATTGCTCGCAACTACAAACCGGTTTCCAATTACTCTCCCTCTCAAATTTTTCAAGTATTAAGTAATAGTTAAAAATCATTTGACCAATCGTTTTTGAAAATTTATATGTTAAAATTGGACTATCTTTATACATCAAATTATTTGGAAGTGGCAATCTTCACTATTCGCTGGCTCAAGACTATTGATAAATTAGTATATTCTCTTTGTTTAGAACTAAAATTAACAGAAAAATATAATCTATTATCCTTTTTAACAATCTTATCAGATTTATTGTACTTTGAAATAAATTTTAATTTAGCTACACTGCAAACTTCATCATAAATTAGTTTAGTGTTTGAGATGCATGTTGTATTATTTTTTTCAATTCACAATGTTTTTATTAAATCCATTCCTGATAACTTATTTTAATATTTTATTAAGCTAGCAATTCCGTTAGTCTCAAATATATGACTTAAATCGATTAAAAATACATTTAAATCTAAATAATTCTTATTATTATTTTTCCTATGTCCTCTTGATCGGTTTTTACGTTTAGTGGGGCAATTGAAAGAAAGGTGCCCAGTTAACCCACTAATACAGTTGGCAACTACACTGGACATGCCTCCGTATTTCACAACTCGATCATTCAGCCCAAAAAGGATACGCGGTACCCAGAGCATGGATCCAATAATCTCTTGTCTGCGTAATTTATTATTTTTCTCTTCTTTGGTAAAGTTTTCTAGGTCCAGATTTTCTAAAATTGTAATAGCTAGATTAGATACTGAGTAAGTACCATTATTACAATGTTGAACTAGATAATTGTCAGTTTTGTCCCTGGTAATTGTAGTTTTATGTCCCGAAAGTCTCTTATATATATTGTTAATTGTTTCCCCCACATATTGTAATTGACAATTTTTACATTCTAGTAAATAGATAATATTATTTGTTTTACAATTTACCTGTCCAGTTAATAAACATTGAAACTTTTTATTATATAAAGTGCTTTTAACATAATTTCGAGGGATGAAGTTATCTTGACAAAGAAAACAATCCTAGCATTTGAAAATATCTGCCTCAGAAGAATCCTTTACATTTCGTGGCACGACAGGGTCACGAATGTAGTGGCCCGCAGACGAACAAGTCAACCGCCAGTCACTGATCTCCTGAAGCAGAAAAGATGGACCTATCTTGGTCATGTCCTTTGAATGTCAGGAGACCGTCTTCCGAATGCTGTCTACGAGTGGCAACCCGACGGTGGGCTAAAAAGAGGGCGACTGAAACACACCCTCCGACGACAATACGACTGAGACCTGTGGAGGGCTGAGCTCTCGTTGCAACCATAATTGGAGGACTTCACGGCTGTTGTTCCGCTCCGGGACGTCTGGCGAGGCTTCGTTGATGCCCTATGTGCCACACCTGATCCTGGAGGAGCTAAGGTCTAAGATCACTTTATTATTACCCTTTTCAGAACATTTAGAAAACCTTTTAAAACAAAAATTGAGAGCATATTCGTTCACACAACATATTTAGAGCTTATTATTAATCAATAGAAAGATCAAATACCGATTTGGGACCCCTCCTAAAATCAGGGGGCTATAGCCCTAGCCAGATCCCTACCTCCCTAAATGATGCCATTGTTCTTGGGGCAAAAAAAGACTTAAATTTTCTACTGGAAATCATTTCATTTTTCTTTAGATTTTATTTCACTCGAATAAAAACATTTACTTTACGGAGGCACCCTTCTGAACATCCTTTTGAATATCTAATGAATAGCTTGTTCGCCAAAAATTAGGAAACGCTGAAACGAAAAGGGTTTTGATAAAAGAATACTTGCACTATAGTACTTTTCGTTAAACTTAGTAGATTTAGGATAAAAACCAAATTCTATACGAAATTTTTAACATTTCTACATTCTTTTAACACTTTTTTGTCAGTTTGCTTGATTCGTCTCACAGTTCTTTTTATCCGTAGAATAACGAGTTTTGCAATGTCACTTGGCAGTCTGCTGAATAGGAATTTTGGCGAAATATTCAACCTATGAAAAATGTTGAGAAGAAGACTTGTTACCTGGATTTCTCAAAATGGAAGATATTTCACTTCAGTTTCCAAATATAAAAGCTCAATATGCCTAGAGAATATATACCCTGGTAGCTCTTTGAATATTTTGAGATCTGTTCAGGTAGGTGGTAGACAATTTGTTAGACTAGCCCAATCTAACTGTCTCATTGGAATGGAGATGATATAGCCTATGTTGGATGAAATTCAAGGAGAGATGATTTCAATATCTTGGAAAATACTTGAATTACGCTGGTCAATGAAAGTCCATGAATAGAAGTAGAATACTAATTAATACCTTGGGAATGTTTCTTGAATTAGGCCAAATTACCTAAGCTGGTAAATTTGTAGTGGGCCGCATAGGCTAGCCTAATTTAGCAAGGAGGAAAGTGAAAACATCATTGGATGCCTTTTTTTATGCTTTTTCATAATTCAATAATTGCTTCTGGAGCTAATTACATCTTAAGCCCTTAAAGGGGCCCTGAAGGTAGGCTATTTTATATGAACAATGAAAGGTAAATATTTATCAAATCATATTATTGAGTTAGGAATACAGTGAATATGGTAAATATATACCAAATCATATTATTGAGTTAGGAATAAAGTGAATACACCATTTGATGCCTTTTTTTATGCTGATTACAAATATAATAATCATTTCTATTGGAAATCAATATCAGCCCCCCCCCCTATATATGCCAATTCAGTGTATATATTTCTACATATTGTATTTGGATTCTTGATGAAAATCTGATTTCTTAGCTATCCTAATAATCAGTGACTTGAAAACTTCAGTAAATATACAATTCAGGATACATATTTGACTATTAAGGGTGGGGGGGGGGGTGAGAATTTGCAAAAAATATGAATTTTGTATTTGGATTCATGATGAAAATCAGATTCTAAAGGTAACTCTGTCTCTCAACTATCTTGATAATTGGTACTATTTTGTATAATTGGTAAGTATTTGAAAAATCTACCACTACTTTTATTTTATTAACATGTTTCTTTAAGAAGTTTCCAACTGCTAAAAGTTTATCAAGCTTTCAAAAATAGGTCTAGTTCTACAAGTCAAATAAGGTCCCAAAAATTGTTTTGAGGCTCATACCTTTGCTAAGTCTTGATTTATAATCTGAACTTCTATGGAACCTTCTAAGCCTTAGAAATAGAAAAAAAGCTTGAAAAACCCCCACTACTCAGACAGTGTTTAATTTTAGACAAATTAGAGTCTAAAGACAATAAAGAGTCTAAAAACTTTTTTTCTGGTAGAAACAATAATCACATAATTATTGAATTCAAAAACAAAATGAAATCTTTTCAATTGTTTCTTGTCCTGGAATTTATTTTACTTTGACTCCTATTTTTCTCCTGCATTCAATGACACCAATATTACATGCCTACTATCTTTGATTTGCCAACAAAATGTTCCTATAGAGAAAACAATTCCCAGTAGGCCTAAACTACAATAACTAAACATAACAAAGCATAACCAAGGTAAGTATGAAATTTTGCAATTCCAGCCCAAATTTAGTAATTCCTGGATTTTTCTCTTTACAATTTACAGCATTACAGTCAGTTCAAGATAAGTAGCCTCAAAATAACAACCAAAAGCCTAGAAAATATAAACTTATGCCTATTTCATCTATTGTAATAGATGAAATAGGCCTAAGTCTTCCATTTTAGTTAATCTCTTTGATTAAATTTTATTTAGGCTACTTTTTAAAAATCAAGAAGTCTTCATACAGGTTTGTCTATGACATTTGATTATCCTTGTCTCATAGAAGTGAAACCTTGAAAAAATAGATATGCTGCACAAATAAGGCACAAGGAAAGTGTTTTGAGCTCTGCACCTTTGCTCAAACCTGATATATAAGGTATTGAAACTTGTAAATCTATTTCTTAAATTTAGGTAAAAAGCCTTCACATGGCTTATAATATTACTAAGGTAACAGGAATTTAGGCACCGGATTCATTCCTGGAACTTTCATTCACCTAGCTCAACTACTTTCCAAGGTAACAATAAGCCACCTCAACTAGAAATTTAACTTTTTAGGGTTATTTCTTGCTTATTAATTAAAAAAAGATTTTGATGATCAAAATGGGTCAATTAAGATACTTGAAAAGGCTGGCATTTATTTGGTTGATAAAAAACCACATTATTACTATCTAGACAAATTAGCCTAGGCTATTGTAGATTATGATAACCTAAATTAGCTATTGTTGTAGCTTCAGCCATTAGGCTACACTATCACAAACTAGATAGTTGGGTATCATAGACCTACACAATTTGAAAATTCACCAAGGGAAAGGACTGAAGGTTGTATTTTTAAGATAATTTCTGTTATTTAAAGAGAAAAAAAAATCATGCATGCTCTGTTGGTATCAACAATTAATCTTGCAGGGTGAAAATGTTTAGTTATCCAGCAGTCCAAGAATGGTTGAATATTAAGTTTGGTAGAAAATAGTAGGGGTTTATGCAAGAAGTTTTGAGTAACAGATCAAATGAAAGTAAGAGCAATGTAAGGGAAGTAGAGAAGGCATTAGCATATGAATGAAGAAGATGTAAAATGAAGGCCATGGATATAATTGCTTAAGATCTGGAAGATGCAACAAGATGGCATAATAGTAAAAGCTTGTGTTAGCATGTTGAGAAATTAACTTGTCCCAGTTAAAGACAGAAATCAGGCCTTAATTAGAGATAAGGATAGTGTGGAAGAGAGATGGGCAAAATATTTTGAGAATGTATTGAGCCATGATAAAGTCATAGAAGATGGTGTAAGCCTAGAAATGAGCAAATTTTCTCTGAAAATTTTGGAAGTGAATAAAAATTATTTTAAAAAGGAAAGTTAAAGAAAGTGCTCAAAGGATTAAAAAATAATAATGTGTCAAGTGCTGATAGTTTGGTAAATGAGTTTTTGAAATATAGTGGTTACGAAGTTCAAGATAAATTACTTAAGATTATGACTACAATTTTTGAAAAAGGGAAGTACCAAGTAATTCTAGGAAAAGTTCAATTCAATTAAACCTGTTATAAAAAAGGTGATAAGAGTGACTGTGATAATTACAGAGGAATCAGCCTGGTTTACATGGGCAGCAAATAACTTAGCATGATGATACCTATTAGTCTAAAAGATGTTGTGGAGAAAGTTTTAAGAGAAGAACAGTGTGGTTTTAGGAAGGGGAGAGGATGCATTGATCAAATTTTCACTTCTAGGTTAATAATTAATAAGTGTCTGAATCAATCATACCCTTTTAGTCCTCAGTGTTATAGATTATTAATAGGCATTTGGTTCAGACAATAGAAAAACTTTAGTGAGGGTCTTAGCCTTGTATAGTATACAAGATAAGTACATGTTTGGGGTTGTGCTTCTTTTTCTTTTCAGATAAATGGCCTGTTTGTTTTTATTAGTTTTGCTTATAGCAGTGGTTCTCAAAATGTGGTATGTGTACCCCTTGGGGTACACAAAAACTTTTAGGGGGTACGCAGACAGCAAAAAAAAAAAAAAAAAAAAAAAAACCCAACAAACAATCCTTTAATTCTTGGACTGGTAATTTTATTTATATTTTAGCTATAGTGTACTTAGTAACTACTTAGTAAGCTATAGCTACTTAGGTAACTGCAAAGGGGTATCTAAAATGTTTTATGGGTAAAAAGGGGTACAGTGTCTAAATAAATTTGAGAACCACTGGCTTATAGTATACTTTGAAAGTAGAAGCTAAATTCTTGTTGCTAAGGCAGTCATTTCACAATAAGTAAAGTTTTGGTTAAAATCTATTTCTGTCTGGCTGAGCTTGGTCATTGAAAGATAATGTTATACCAAAAAGCCAGTTGATTTGAACTCTAATTTGTTGGATTGGTTTGTACTATTCTGGGGTCCACCCCAACACAAGTTTTCGTTTTATGGAAATAGTGATTTTGTTTTTAGTTTGCTTTCAGACCTCAAAGTTCATTTATAGACTTCAGAGTCTATGTTTCTATACTAATGTTGTGAGTTTGGTCAGAGTTGACATTGGAAAATAAAAGTGAGTTATTTTTCTGTAACGGTTCATGATTTTTCCCCAAACCCTGGTGGGGTAGGAAAAGAGTTTTTAAGGATTGCCATCATTACAATATTGACAGAGGGCTCCATTTCCCTTCCAAAGAGATAGTTACTGAGATATTAGTGGTGACACAGATCATGGCACCTTGGGCCCAATAGCTTGGCCCATACCTCCTACAAAGGAAGTATAGTTTTCAAACCCCCACTGGTTGTAATATCAGTGCAGGAAGAAATTGTAAAAACATGGAAACCACTTGACTACATTACCTATTCTCTAATGTAAGCCAGTAGTGGCATCAATTGAACTCTGCCACATAATCTGGCGCTGCCAGATTATTCTGGTGACATTAGACCTACCAATATACATTAAAATGATTAGTTCTGTGAACAAGATGAATATTGCTGCAGTTAAAGTAGGAAGTGAGGTTAGTTGCTGTTTTGGTATTGAATCAGGAGTTAAACAGGGTTGTGTCCTATCCCTGCTTATATTGATAATTTTGATGGACTTTTTCCTAAAAAACGCAGCAAAGGCCATAAGGCAGCATTGAATCAAATAGGAAGGTAAAATGCTCCTAGACTTAAATTATGCAGATGGTTTGAGTGTCCTAGATAATAATAATAGCAAAATTAGTGAATTTTTCGAGACTATGAGGGTTCAGGATGCAAGAATAGGTGTGAAAGTTATTGTTAATAAAATTAGGCTGCTTAGACTAAGAATAAATGAACGTGATGAGGTGATGTTGGGTGATAAGGAGATTGGCCAAGTGGATAGCTCACCTTGCCTAGATAGTATTATTAGTAAACATGGTGGATGCAAAGATTTCACAACTCAAAAAGGTTAGGAAGGATATAAAGATAAATCTGTGATCCAAGATTAGAATATTGAAAGCTATGATAATGACAATGGTCAAGTATGGTTCTGAAACATTGGTGCTCTGAGTGGCAGGGAAAACTTTGTTAAATGCTTTCCAGGGGAATTGTCTTAGGATTGATTATATACCATACCCATCTCACTGATCATATATGAAACAATAAGCTCTACAAAAAATGAGGTTCTATCCCCCTTCTAGGGCTATAATGAAAGGAAGGTTGAGGATGCTAGGATGCTTCATGGATGAAGGATGATAGATTGCCAAAGATTGTTTATGGTTCCATGCCTTTTCACTCCAGAAATGACACAAGAAGCCCCATTTTTGGTGCAATATGGCATTTTATGATGGTGTTGTCAAGATCAATTTATGTAAAGCGTGTAGTTTAAGCATTGGTTTTCAGATGAGGTTATAAACAGTTCTTTTCTGTCTTCCATTGTCCTATCAGTGTTGGAGAAATGAAGAAGAAGGAAAAAAGACATCAGTATTTCAAGCTCTTTAAAATTTATGAGAAATTATTTTCTTGATGAAACGTTTCTGCTTAGATAAATACAAATAATTGTTGTTATTCCTGAACCAAATTTAAATGAAAACACGTTTTTATTAGGAATTTTTGTTCTAGACACACAGTCTTCACTTACTAAGAGGCCTGGGAGGGGAGTGTTTAAGAGGGGGTAAATATTTGTTTAAGAGCTTTTGACAGTGTAAATTTCAATGGTATCCTTATCATGCTTCTCAGCCCATCTGCTCAAGAAATGGAACCAAAAAAGTACCATTTTGTGGGCCATATGGCACTTTACAATGGCGTTATCAAGCTGAATTTATAACAAGCATGCAGATATGAGTATTTGATTTCAATATAGCCCTTAAACAGCTCTACAATGCTCCAATGTTTCACTAGCACCAGAGAAAAAAAAAGAAAAAAAGAGACACATCAGTGAAAATACAGGCAAAAAACATATTTTTCTTAGTTTTTCAAAATGGGAGCCTGAAATCCTCCAGTCAAGGGTCTTGACCATGAGGATTCCAATGATGAACTTATTGTTTTGATCAGCCGCCATTTTCGTGGGGTTTCAAGCTCTGTTTCAAAATCCCATAATTTTTTGGTTACAATAAATTTTTAGTAGTAAGAATCTACTAAGGTAATATTTACCATTCCTGAATCAGTTTTAAATGATAATTTTTCTCACTAGACAGTTTTCTTCAAAACACGTCTTTAAAGTTTCAGTTCCAATGCACAATGATCTGTACTTTTTGTAGAAAGTCTTTGTTTTTTTTTTTTACTTAAAAGGTTTTTTTAACGTCATTTAATTTCCAGAAACCAGCTGGTGATGGCACACATTTCACAGGCTACGTACCAATTGGTAATTATTTTTTATTTTATTAAAGTTTTAAATAGCCAACATTATAATTGAAAGAATTGAAGATTGTGTTTGTTTACTTCAGTAAGTTAAGCTGTGCTTCCTGAAAGGATAGGTTCTATTTTCAAATGCTTTACTCTGCTTCTCTTCTATATCTTCCTTTTGATCCATGTAATTTATAATTCTCATTCCCCAACTAGAAGATTGGTGCATTAAAATCAAAAGCAACAATAAATGCTCTTTTTCAACTTCTTTACAATCTATTTTTTGAATCTATGTAGTTGACTTGTGAGTGTATTCTTTGAAAGTGTGAAATTATAGTTTGTTGCTAATATGAAGTTAAAAAGCGCTACCTATATATCAGGGACATTGAAATTTAAATTACTCTCAGTTGAGGACTAGTCTAGGAGAGTCCACCTTACAGAGTTAATTTTTTTTAAGGGAAGCTACTAGTTTGTTTGAGAACTGGACTTGAACAAGGATTTTAAACCTTCCTAAAATGGAGGGTCAAGGTTGAGCCCCTAAGAGGATTTTTAGTCAAATAGTTTTTTAAGCAACCTTATAATCCTGATTGATTGGAAGTAAATTTGGAAGTGAAGGTTACAATTATTGGGAGTGATTGGGTGGAATTTTAATCAGACAATTTTTTAACCAATTGTAGAATCCTGATTGTAAATAACCAGGGACTTTTGCTTTTATGTACCAGTTTCGTTGCTATTCAATATTTCCTTTAATGTTTATTTATTATTACTGTTTATTATACGGAGTTTATTATTATACAATTTATTATATTTATTATACGGTGTTTACTGTTGATTTCAGAGCAGTTAAAGGTATCTTATTCAATGGCCAGTGGACCCGGTGGACAAAACGTGAACAAGGTTGCAACCAAAGTAGACGTTAGGTTTAATTTAAAGAATGCTCAGTGGATTCCTGAGGCACTCAAAGAAAAAATTTTGGAACAGGTATGTCTAGATCATTTATTTTTAGGCATTGTTTTTCTTTCATATAACCAGAAGATGGACGAAAACAAGTTTTTTTTGTATTTCGCTTGAAATTGGTCCTAGGTTTTTTCCTTGATAGGCCGTGCGAATTTAGTCAGTTTATTTTTATTACTCTATAATAAGATTGTCCATTATGTCATTCACCTCTTTTATGACTGTTTCAAAGAAGGCATCCGTTGCCGTATATTCCCATCTTACATCAAATTGGTTTTGGTAATGAACGGCAGGTAAAGAGCGATCCTTATGCATAAAAACAATGCACAATTCCAAATATGTAAAAGTTACTAAGTTTGAAATTACCCATCAAAAGTTAATAGTGGGGGATCAGAAAGGAGAGAGGGGACCGTCAATCCCTTTTCTTGTATATAGTTTTCACTTACATTTATACACATCTGTTGGAGAAAAAGAAAGGCCAGAAAATTCTAGCCTTCAAATTTATCACGAAAAAATTAATCCAAATTCTAGGCCCTCCCCTAATTAATATTACGGTTCTAGTGTCTTTTTTTCATAACAAAGAGGGTCATACCACAGAGACTATATTTCATTATTTATGTTGTAACCCAACATTTCTGCCCTAGTAGGACCGAAATGCTACCAGGAAAAAATTCTGAGATAGCCAATCAGTGGATAATGATCAAAAGGCTTTTTATAAAATCTCTCATTTTCTGTGAACAAATGGTTGCCGGCTGACGAATTCCGTACTTAAGCATGCATAGATTTGAGGCCCATACAAACAAAACATTATGGCAGACAATAATCTGTATTGTGGCTTTCCACATGAGGCTTTTTACATATAAGCTGCTTTACATGATATTATGTATTTGAACTTTTAATTTATTTATTAGCAAACTGCTTTAGAACAACATTATGTAACATTTTATCTTGTCTTATCTAAAGATGTAATAAAAACAATATATTTAAAAGAAGACACATGCAATCACTCAAACATCAAGGAGGAATGACAACGGCATGTCAAAGGCCACATTTCGATGTTTCTCTACTGACCGTTTTTCTAAATCAGAGACCTGATAAAACAAGGTCATCCAGATGCTATTTCTTTCCAACAAAAGTATTACGTCGATAAATTGGGTGGCTCAGCAAAACTTTAGGTATTTATATAGATCTGAATAGATACGGAGCTTTTTCGTGTGTTTGAAAGCCAATGCTATGCTGGAGAAACGAAGTAGACACTGGGAAGTGCAACTGTGGAGAACGACCGAGCCAAAGCATGCTTAATAAATTTAAATTCGAGGGTCACCAATTTTGCATAACAAAGACGAAAATAATTTTTTTTTATCAAGGGACTGAAACCTACTATCTATCGTTGGTTACAACCTAGTTCGCATTTTGTCCACCAGCTCCACTGGCCATTGCATATGATACCTTTAACGGATCTAAAATCAAAAAGAAATATCTGCAAAGTCGTATAATGTGCGGTTCCCACGGCGTCGTTAAATTTAGCAGTTTTTTTTTTTTTTTTTTTTTTTTTTTTTTATATAAAACTTCTCATGCCATAAAGTTTCTATTCTAATGTTCACACAAGAATTATACCTTTTAGGCTTTACCAATTTTGTTTAGTAAATAACTTGAATTTATCAGGCATGGAGCTGAGAGATCCTTCTTTCTAAGCACTTTTTCCCTTGAATAAGTTAGTCTTGATCAAAAGATCTTTTTAAAGTCTAACCTCGTTTTTTTAAACGAGTAGACTCTACTATATATGTAGACACATGGGCGTAGGGAGGGGGGCAGCTTGCTAGCCCCTCCCCCCCCTAGACCTTCAAATTTACATTAGATATGGCTGAAAAAGCAGATGGTTGGAAAAGCAGTTGATAAAAGGCCCTCCATCACACTATTGACTGCCCCCCTCCTAGACAATATGCTGCCTACGCCCATGTGTAGACACTATATTTATGTCACATATATGTAACGTATTTCAGATTAGAGAAATGAGTAACTGATCAGCTTCAAGACCATATCTATCTATTAGTTTTTTAAAGCCAGAAATTTCCCAGAAATCTTTTGCTGTTGAATAAACTTTGCTAACTTTCTGGTAAAAGTTAAACAAAGCTCAACTTTTTTCTGACTGCAATAAAGTCAACGAAGTCATTTGAGGAAAACAGTCTATTAACTTTGTGGACAGTTTAGCAATTTTATTGACGCCATGAGAGCCATCCATACTAAGCAAATATACAAGTAATATTAAGTCGTTTTTACCATCAAATAAATCGAAAACATTGGTTACGCTTTGAGGCAAAGCAACGTAGTTTTAACTTACACATGCATCATTCTTTTTATATAACAACAAAAGTTGGGTTAGGTTTCATGTTTTGGGTCAAATTAATACAGTATTAACTTATCTTGATGGCGTACTTTAAGAATAACGGTAGTAATGTCGTTTTAGAAAATGAAGAATAAAATTTGTTTTAAGCAGAAACAGCGTATTTTGCCACGGATCTTTAAGGAATAGGTTAATATTTTTTAAAAGAGAAAAATTTTTCTCAGAGAATGCCATTTTAAAAGTGTTGAAGACTTGAAAACTACATTAGATAGTAAAGAAAAAAAAAACTGCAATAGGTTTGTTGGCAAATCCGACTGAAGGTTGCTGCAACACTTAATGCTACCTAAGCAACACTATTTTATGTTCCAATTTTTAATTCATTAAGGGCCACATTCTCGCTAGTTGGTGTCATTTATTGTATTATTCCATGACAAAAAAGCTATTCAAACTACACAATATGACTCCGGGTAAGCGACGAAACCTGACAACAAAATTTTACAAAATCTGGTCTCTATCATTTGTCGATCTATATGGCTATTAATTAAAAAAAAACAAGCTTTTTTAAATGAAAGTAAGGAGCAACATTAAAATGTAAAACGAGCAGAAATTATTCCGTATATGAAAGGGACTGTCCCCTCCTTAACGCCTCTCTTTACGCTAAAGTTTTTATTGTTTTAAGAAATAAAGTTGTGAGACAGAGTCAAACTTTAGCGTAAAGACCGAGCGTTGAGGAGGGGACAGCCCCTTTCATATACGGAATAATTTCTGCTCGTTTTAATGTCGCTCCTTACTTTCAGTTAAAAAAACTTTTTTTTGTTTATTTAATTTCTGATTGTTTTTGAATTAATGCAGCTTTGATTTTGGATCACCGTACCTGAATAATTAAAACGAAATTTGCGCATTAATTTTACTGTTTTTTGGCTAAATGACTTTCTCGGAATTTTGTTCTGACGTAACATACAAATTAAGTCCTTTTTAATTTTTGCTTGTTTTATATTGGTTTTCTTCGTTCATAGGAATTGACGTTTATATTTAGTTTGATATCTTGTAAAATCTAATTTATGCTCGATTTCAATTTTTTAATTTGTCCTCTACTTAGTGGGCAATACCTTTTTTTTACTTAGTTATTTAAAGACTCACTGCTTAATTTTTACGTGAATCCAAAACAACTTAAACTTTAAAAAATTATGCTGAAAAACCATGAGTGCTAGAAAACAGAAATATTTTGAATTAGCGGAAAGATTTGTACGAAGAATCATTCTTTAACAGTCAAATCTTCTTAAAAAAATCAAGAAAAAAATTATTTCTTTTTTTTTTTTAGCTAATTTTGAAATATTATTCAGACTCACAGAGCGTAGACACAATTCAAAGCATTTTTTGAAACAGAATGGAGGGACGATTTTTAGGTTCTGCATTATTATTACTAAATAGCTTTCTAAAATGATGAATGGATCGTCGAAGATGTGAAAAAAACTGCTGTGCCGAGAGGGTACGGTAGAGAAAAGTCACCCCTTACATTGGTCCATAGAACCCCTTTCGGGAAAATTCTAGTATTTAGACATGATTTTTGGTGATTACTGACAAAAGTCGATCCCTCCCACCGCTGTACCACCTTAAAGCTACCCCAATATCCACCAATAAGATTTGGGAGCGTTATGCGTTAAGCACTTCTTACCGTCGTCAGGCGCTCCTCTGGGAAAATCCTTCGACATCTGCAGTTAACATTTTTGTTAATTATATTCTTCCTTTTTTTTTTATAACTGATTACAGACTCTTTAGGCCTGAGATTTTCCCTTTTTTATTTAGAACCCAAATCGCATAACGAAGGATGGCTATTTTGTTATGAAATCAGACTTAACAAGATCTCAGCAATTGAATCTAGCCGATGCTTTGGACAAAATTAGAACAGTTATAAAATCTGCGGCTTTTGTTCCAGCACCTGTAACCGAAGAAACGCTAGAAAAAATTCGAAGAAGGTAAGTACAGCATTGTAAACTAATCAAATTAAGAACAGTAAAGAAGAGATTTCTCCAGCCACCTTGATTCATATGGGTACATTTTTACGTAAGAAATATGTGCTTTTTCGAGTGCTGGACAATTTAAGTCCTTTAGAAGCCAATCCGGCTAGGTCCAGTTTTTCATTTTTCTTAGACTTCAAAGCTCTATTGACTTATAATTTTGCACATTCACAAGGGTATTGCCTAAAAATGATTTTAAAAAGGAGAGAGAAAAGATAGACGAAGACCTTTTTTGCCATCCCGTGCTAAGTATATTCTTCCATAATAACAGCCACTTAACATCAATCTCACTCCCCAAAAATAAGATGAGCTTGGGGGCCATCAAATCCCTTTCGAAATCCGATCTGGTAATCTGTAAAGTCACATTTTATAGGTATTTCCTGAAGAAGAATATGTTCATAAATCTTACTTAGAAAACAGAAAACAGTAATTGGGCGTTAATTAATAGAAGAATATGCATCTTTTCCCTATCTAACTATTGAAGTAACTAAACCGGATAAAAAACTATCAGGCACGATAGAATAATAGAATGAGCGATACATATTTCACAAAGTAACTGTAAATGACTTAAAAGTAAATGGCATTCATACAGAAAGGGGGCACGCGGTATTAAGGCACTCGTAAAAAAGTTTTAACAGAAGACTAAAATGTGACTGAATTGCGGCATTGAACTTTGAAAAATAAACTAAAATTGTGAATTAAAATCACTGGCTTAAACTGGTGAGCACTTTTCACTATTGATCACGTTTTTTCCACGACTTTGTATCACGAGGAGCATCTTATCCGCTGAGACTAGGATTACGGAGGCTAGGTAATAATAAAGTGACGTTAGCTAGGTAATAATAAGTGGCGGAGGCTAGTAATAATAAAGTGGTGCCACAATACAATGGCGTTTTCTGCTATTTTGTGCCATAAAACTTCAGCTTTTGCCTGAAGAGGGTCGAAATGACAAGGTAAACAAATTCTAAGATATCTAATCGACTTCTCATTATTTAAACTCCTAATCAGGAGGTTTTGAGACCCCCCCCCCACCCATCATGAAAATCAGGTCTAAAGTATAACGTGAATGCGGCAGTGATTCTGTGTTCATTCATAAATCCTCAGATGATGATAAAATGAAGACTCCAGTGACTATCAAGGCTTAAGACTAGGATTACGGATTCAAATTCCCTTTTCGTCTTTTGCTTCAGAGAATACAGTACGCCTGAACTTGGCCGACCACAAGCAATCTATTTTCCTAACCAGAACTACTTTTTGTCTTGACGTATTAATCTCTGGGTAAACACTCCACAAAGTAATACGAACTTAAATCTAATTTTGCTGAGTCACACTTAACTGAGGTCTATAAAAGGCGAAATGTTACTTTAATTTTGACAAGTAGGGAACACAGTGTACAGAAACAATTCAATGCTCATTTTCCTCCAGTTATGCGCTTTATAACAGTATATTGAGCAAATGAGTGGTAAGTGGTCATATTCCAGTTTGTCTTCATTGACAGTGACAATTGACTTAAGATAATCCATTCATTTCTGCTTCTACATATACTATGAAGAACCGACCCTTAACGAGAACAAGCGCTAGGGAACGTTGAAAGAGATGGTAAGTCACGACGGTCACAAGGCAGATAAACGTTAATGTAAGCTAACTTGCCATGTTGAATAGCTTTTATATTTGGGTCACAATGCAAGACTGTTGGTTGGGATTGACTTTGAATAAGAATTGCTAAACTACCAGAAAGCCTGCTTTTGGTTTTTCTTGCTTCTTTAATAAAATTTAATGCGAGGAGGACCTTTTAAGGCTGTTTTCGATCACCTTTGGGTGTAGATATTTCTGGAGGAAAATTACATCTTGTTGCAAAAGCTCATCGATCAATAAGTCTATCTTTAGTTCCGTGTATATTCAGTGAAACAAGACAAAGGCTTTTTTTGGTTAACATGGTTCAATTTGGAGCATCCAAGAGAGCTTTTCTGAGCATGGAGTGTTTCAGGCTATAGGAAACACGATCGTTTCACAATTAGCACATTTTGGATGGGCGGTACTTGGATATCTCTTGCGCGAATGAGCGGACCAGCACAGCATGGGCATCTCACTTCATGGGAAGCATGCCGGCATCTAGAAATCGTATGATTGGTGCTTTGCTATCGAATGCAGTGCCGGGGTAAGTGCTGATAACCCCAAATTTTGAACAGTTCATAACTATGTCGTAAACCAGCGGTTACAGCAAAGTCGAGTGCAGGAATATCAAGAAATTCCAATCAAATGGCCTCCAATATTATCTGCGCGAATGAAACCATGTATAGTGTCGTGCAATTTTTTGTGAGTTATGCTTGTAGGAACTGTGTGCAATTCAAAGGAGTTTTCGGTCGATGATTTTTATTGTGATATGTGACAGTTCACCAATGGCTGATGCTGCTAGACATTCGGCAGACACAAGCCACAACAACCCACTGCTTTCCCAGTCTGTTAGGCTATACAGATAATACATTCATGATCATTAAGCGTATCAAGCTTATTTTTCAGGGAAACTGGAGTGCTCAATGAAGCTAGTATATTCCTAAAAACTACTGCGTAAGAGGGTTTATGAACCGGATGGGGAACCACAATTGAATTGTCTCTTGAACATGGAACAGAAGCAGAAAATTTCATTTGCTCAGACACCAACTTCAGTTCATTAAGTTTGTTTGTGTCCAATTGGCTAACCGTAATCAATGAGTAAAATCCAAGACAAATCAAAGATTTAGAAGCCACAAAAAGAGGGGTAAAGCTAATAACAGCGAAAAGTTTTCGGTGTCAAATCGGAAAAAGTTGGTTCAGCAGATAATCTGAACGGATGCTTGTGGTCGTTCTCCTTTGTTAAAACATGGAAAAGGAGAGAAAACAGCTTGGAAGCACTTATGCTTCAAACACATTAGGTGCTTGGTAGCACCTAATGTGTAAACGACAAAGGAAATGAAGGCAAATAGCGGAAACTATAAACCGACTAACTTAAAAATGTGGACTAAAAAAAAAAAAAAAAAACAATCTACAAAAATTAATCATAAGTGCCTGAAACATTTATGTATTTATATTTATTCTGGATAAATTGATAACATAACAGTTTTAAATGATTATTAATGAACGATTTATTCATCATGACAATTTAATTTCTGCATGCTTTTGCTAGTTATAAGTGTATCGTTGTTTTTTCAGCTTTTTTGATGCGTTTGTCTTGTTTTCGTCTATTGAGTCCAAAATTAGAATTCGGCTCATCGGGGTTTGTGATAGCGATTTTTTGAAATAAATGTCTTATCTTATCCTAAGTATGAACAAAATTCAACACAAATAGCAACGAAGACCACACTGCCTTTCCATCATAAACAATAAAATAGAACAACAGGGAAATTTTTATACAAGACAGTGGAACGCAACTTTTAAATGAATATTTCGACCCTATATCCAAGGGCCGTCCTCATCAAAACAAACGAAGAGAATAAAAAACAATATAAAAGAAACTTACATTAAAATTTGATCATTAAAACTGAAAAGAGTTTTTTTTTTATTAAACATCCCTAATATAATTATTCCAAAGAAGTCCAACCAGGACTCAAGTCCTGGGTGAACTTCCTTGAAGTAATGATATTAGGGCTGTTTTTAAAAGATTAAAAAAAAAAAACAAAAAAACCCTTTTCAGTTTTAATGATTGAATTTTAATGTAAGTTCCTTTTATATTGTTTTTTATTCTCTTTGTTTGTTTTGCTGAGGACGGCCCTTGGATATAGGGTCGAAATATTCATTTAAAGTTGCGTTCCACTGTCTTGTATAAAAAATTTCCCTGTTGTTCTACTTATTGTCTATGAACAAAATTAAATATGTTTATATTTTAGATTAATTCAAAAAATTTTTTGAAAATACGTTTTTCAAAGTAAAGTAATAACCCATATTAAAACCTAAGATGAGCAGAAATAGTCATATGTTAAATTAAACTTAACCCGAACAGAAATAAATGAAACTCATAACGAACAAAAATTAACATGTATAATCATATCCATAAACATAAACATAACAGATACGGCTATAGATGAATGTTAAAACGAACGAAGTCAGACATAAAACAAACAAAATTACCGCAAGCTGGAATAATACAACCAGCCCCTCAATCTTCTAAAGGCCAGAGTGCCATTTACGATTTATTGAAAATGGTTAACATTTCGAGCGTGTGTTTATATGTATCATAACATCATTAACTACGCAGCAAAAAATTAACATTACACGGTTAATCAAGGGTTACGAACAAGGTTGCTACATGTCTCAAACTCAACATGGTTCTCTAGATTATATTTTGTTCTCAGCAAAGCGCAAGTGGTGCTCTGGTCTTTAGAAGGCGTAGGAGAGAAACTGACCCTTTTGTGTGGTAAAGCTGTTCTTTTAAGATTGAACCGAATATTTGTTTTCATTTTTTTTTTAGAGTTCATTTCTTCATCTAAAGCAGTATCTGTAATCTCTGCTTTTGATGTGATTTCTTTATTAATTTCTATTCGTTTTGTGTTTCATTTATTCATTGAAAGCAATTTCAGTCGTTTGCGTTATTGCATGGCTTCATTTCTTCTCGTCTTAAATTTTGATATGGCTCTTTTCTTTTCTTCGAAAAACTTCTTTTTTCTGTTAATTTTTTATTGATATTGTTTTAGTAGTTAACATTACAAATATTTGTTAAGTTTTTTTTTCAGTTCGTTTGCTTAAGAATTAAAATGCTGGATTGTGATTTAAATTTGAACAAAATTTCAATTTCTTGTCAGAATTCTTGATCAGCAGTAGTTGTGCGCAATAGATTTGTAATAAATGTTTTGTTATATAATTTTGGTTGGGTGATCGAATCTCAGTTCATTATTCAGAAGAATTGAAAATCAGCTTAATGTTTCGTCATATAACCAAAAAAAAAAAAAAAAATTCCTCTTCGTTTGTTGGAACATTATAGTGTCTTGATTTACCTCCCTATTCAACCGTGAATAGATTATAGCTCCCATAGGGTTTGATAGTGCAAAACTGTTAGGTGGATAGGGGAAAATTTAGCGCTACCCTCCTGAGTGAAAACAAATACTCCCTGGAAGTTTCAGCTTGATACTCTAAGCCATTCCATGATATTACGGATGCTCTATTTTGGTAATCTGGTGTAACGTTGTCTTCGATTTACTTTACTAGCTAGACCCTATTCACGCAAAAACGTATAGATGGGTCGGAGACGTAAAACTTTTAGCCTTGCCCTCCTCAACATTAAACTTAAAGGCCCATTTATCTCCCCCCCCCCCCATACACACAAAAACTTTTGGAGAGTTTCAGGCTTCTCCCCTACGGTGTTCACGGTATATCGCACATTTGCTATTTCAATAGCCTGGGTACAAGTGATGTCCTTAGTTTTACCTCTGCCTTCTCTCCTAAGCCGTTCTTGATGTATTGCGCATATCCTATTTTGTTAAATGGGATACATATAGTATAGTTTGAAATTCTTTGCTATTTTACCGTGAAAAAATTCTATTCTCTGCAGGGCACAAAATCACAACACCTGCCTGCAGTTTTACTCTTTCTCTATTAGATATGAAACCGTGAACATCACATCACTCGCTTTAAAACTCAGTCACCGTTTATTACCTCTCTTACTGTTATTCTGAGTGCGAAAACGCTTTTTACTCTCATGTGAATCCACTTGAAATCGCCCAGGATCGACCCGTAAAAGCTGGTTTCAGGCTGTGTACTCTCATATGGGTCAGAACACCCTCTCGCAAACAATTCAATTTAACAATCTTTAGCTTGCAGATTAAGCCACCGCTAGCTCTATCCCAAATTTCCTGTTTCACTTCAATCGATGTGCTCTCCGTCACTCAAATCGTCTACGGCGTTCCAAAGCCCCATAGTCCGATCCCAGTTTGGTTCCATTTACCAATATTTCCGATTGGAATAATCTATCTGCTTCAGTTAAATCTCCAAATCCTTCCTCGACTTATCGCGTTCATTACCTATCGTCCCATCAGAAACGAATTTTTACTGTTTATTTCTTTTTTTCTTCTTTCCTCCTTTAGTGTATTAGTATTTCTTTCTTTATGTGTTCGTTTAATGTCCTTCCTTTCTTCTCCCTTGTTAAAACGTGAAGTTAAAAAATCTGGCTCATATTAATGTTTTTATTTGATTCATTATTCGTCAAAAAAAAAAAAAAAAAAAAAAAATAGGGGTGCAAACAAGAGAAAAACAAAATAAAAAATTTGTACTTCAGCAACATTCTATAAAATCGTTCTAGTCGAGGAATGATTAGAATTGATTACATCAATTTTAGATTTGGCAAGTCTCCTTTCGATGGCTGGGAAAGGATTCGTAGTGTGGTACTCCTTCAATATAACGGTATCTCCATGCCACAAAAAGAGACGACTTAAAAAAGGATCTTTCCATATGTGAAGAACAAGTTTCGTGTGGCCTTCCTTCTTCTTAATGGGAATTTTAAGAAAAGAAGCAGATGAGATGTTTTTAGAATAATTATACACCCGAGCGAGCAAGGAACGATTCTTGTTGACAACAAGTGATCTATATAACGTCCGGAGACGAGAACAGAAGTTGTGAATCAGAGCTAACCATGTGTCATCCAACGTGGACGCAATAGGAAGGTTCTGGCCCATGAGTGACTCGCGCGGTTTAATCATGGCACCTCCAAAGTATCCAGCGAAATTTAGCAGCGATAAGCAGAGCCTACGAAAGAAGCAAAGCGGCATCATTGCTTGTTGTGGTTCGATGATAGCGGTGGTGAATAGCGATGGAAAAAATTTAATGCACCTATTTCTTGAAACATGTGCACCATATTACTGCTAAGGGCTGAACCGTTTTCAACCGTAGGTATTTTGAATGCTCTTTAGCCATCAATATTTTTCCAATTTCTAAAAGGATTACAAATGTTGTTTCACAAGGCTTGTAATTGAAAAGGAGAAACACTAGAACTGGATATTTAATATTGTGCCATGACTCATGACTCAGGTCATGAATCAGTTTGTTCATGACGCCCTCGACAAAGGTGATATTCCTTTTGGGACTTTTATAGACATTAAAATTCTTCCCCGGCAACACTTGAATTTCAGTCAGGGTCTATTTTGGGTCTACTGCTGTATCTCATTTGTATGAACGATATCAGTAATAGTGTCAAAGATATTGGCCTTAACATATTATTCGCCGATCACACGGCACGTGATATCAGCAGCCCGACTCTAGGTCTTTGAAGCTCAGGTTGAAATCAACACTGAGGAGGCTTATCCTATGGTTTTCAAGAAGTAAATTGCCTATTAATTGTGCCAAGACAAAATTCATCGTCTTCTCTCGTACTGGCAGAACAGCATAGGAAGGGATGGCGATTAATATTCGGGGTCTGTCCGTAGAAATAGAAAGAGTTGATAATATTAAATATCAAGAGATAATTGTAGATTCAAGTTTATCATTCAAAAGCCATGTCCTTTATCTTCGGATGAAAGTGTTAAGGAATATTGGAATGATGAACCATCTGAAACTTATTTTGCCGCTTTTTAGCCCTGAAATCTCTTTTATCATTCTCCAGTAAATTCATATATAAATTACTGTCATATTATTTTTTCGAATACTTTTAAAACTCATTTTCTTCTTCTTCAGAGGCAACAAAATAAAGTTCTGTGTACATTGAAAAATTGCCTGCCTAGCCCATATTCTTACCCTGGTAAATCGTCAACAAATTTCTTCCACTGGATCTTTTCCCTTCTTTTCATTCCGTTCTTTATATGATAAAACATTTTCGACCGTCTTGACATTGACCGTCTAGGGACCTGTTTGACGCTTGAGTCAAGCGTTGACGGTGATTGACCATCTACACTAGTTTTGTTAAAGTATTGCGTCAGTCACGCGCCAACAACAATGGAAGACACATGGGAAGTAAACAAAAATGCAGAAAGCGAGTTTATCTGTTTATTAATAGAGTTATACCGGGATCACCCTGAGTTATGGAAAGTTAAAAGTAGAGACTATTATAACCGAAATAAGAAAAGTGCAGCATTTAACAGGATATACCGGGCGGTAAAGACAATGAAACCAAATTATACAGTTTCCGAGCTAAATCCCTAGTCTTTTACCTGATTATTTTTATTTGCATAATATGTTTTTTTCTGGATGATAATCAGATTTTACATGGTTATTCGACCCGTGGCAGTTCTGGAGTTCATTAGCCTTTAATAAATTCTGAAAGGTCATATAGCATTACATACAATTGGAATAAATTTCATAGTTTTACAGATTTAAATAAATCCCTAGTTAGCAATAAAATTAGTTTGAAGAATCGTCTAATCAGTAATTATTAATTTAACTTGGATTCTGGAGTGGAAGCCCTCATTTTATTTATTTTTTGTTTGGTTATTGTCTCGAATTTATTGGGTTTCTTGTCACGATTTGGAGAGTTGAAGGAACATCTTTTTATTCCGGCAATTGAGGTAGTATTAATTATTTTATTGTTAAGTCTATGACCCATACACGAGTTCACCTCACTGTGGGGGATTAATTTGATAGTTTTGTGAAAATCTTTTTTATTATTGAGTATTAAAGAACTTCGACTCACCAAGAAAAAATCCGCAAGCCGAGTTGGCCATCGGCCATGATTTGGAGATCTGATGTTTTGTAATATATTATCCTAGAATTTCGTAATACCTCTTTTGGGTAGAGTTTATTCTTTTCTCAAACCCACTCTTGGCAAAAAAAAAGAAACAAAAACACAAAACAGTGTTTGAGCTGTAATGCAAAGGAGTTTGAGTCAAAATCATTTTATTTTGTTTCTCATTCAGTTTTTTTTTTCTAGGAGAGAACGGACAGCTATGGAAAGATTAAGAGAAAAGAAAAACCGTACAGCAGTGAAAGAAGGAAGATCAGCACCCATATTAGAATAACATTAGTCATTCATTGTTTGTAAATTGTTTGAAGTGTAAAACAGGAAAGATCAGCATCTGTATTAAAACAACATAACTCATTCATTGTTTGAAAATTTATTTTTAAATAAAGCATAATATCAGATACACAAAAAGCCAACTGCAACGGTAAACAAACAGCAACGTATGTAACTTTTATCAATAGCAAAGGACACAAGCTAAGCAAAATTAAAATCACTGGTACATATTCAAACGTTACATCATATTCTCTTCAAGCACCTTCAAACTAAAGCATTTGGGACATAATTGTAGTTTAAGCCTGAACGTTATACCATTTCAGCAACTGTCCCAAATATTTGGTAAACTTAAAAAAACCTTGGCAGTTCGGACTTTTAAGACCATCAGTTATTCGCTTCGATTCTAAAGTCTGAATGATTCACTTAATTCATTTTTGAACAAGCATTGTTTTTACTGTAATACATACTTTTAGTATTAAATAATCTGGCAACTTTCGAGGAAGTATTTTGTTTCTTTTTTGTTAATGATCGAACAATCTAGCAAGTATCATTCTTCTGATGATCGACAGAGATTCACTTCGATTTTTAGCGTATAATCAATCGGTTTATAACCCAAAACTAAATTGAGCAATCAACAATACAACATAGTTCTATTTTAAGGGCAATTACCGCGATTAAGCCGTACTCTAAAAACGAAAAAACGAATTTCAGTAAAAGGTTTGGAATCAAGGTAATTCTAGCCAAGACTATTTTCCACTACCGAGTTTGATTTAATTGCTAAGCTCAGAAGCTTTTTTTTTGTTTTTTTAACAAAGCAAGAATATCTGTCTTGCAGCTATCGGCAGAGCGCCAAAATTAAGTTATTAACTAGTCAGTTTCCTTAGCACAACGTGAGAATTATATAACTGTTATATGTATCCTGAACATTAACTGGAAGGATAGGATAACAAAATTGAAATTTCGCCACTACACAAACCAGCCTGATGTCGCTGATGTAGTCAGGCAACGAAGATGGCGCTATCTTAGCCATGTTATCCGTACGCCAGGATCGAGACCACCGAATATGCTTCTTCAGTGGCAATCAGACGTGCCTCTGGAGGTACAGGAGGAGCTAAGGTCTAAGGTATATGTTACAAAGAGTGTAGTTAGTCACATACTGACTGACAGTGTTCTTTCAAGCGATGAACATAACGCCTTTGAAATTGAATGCGTTTATTAATAGATACCAAAGGAAACAAGCCCAATTGGCAAAGAAAAGGAAAATCTCTGATGTATTATGATGATCAATCAAGACTTGAAGATAATTATAGGGGTATACAAATGACCTCGCAAACTCTAAAATTGAAATTTACGACCCCCAAGGTTCTGCAGTGTCGATGTCATGATTTTTATTCTAAGATTTATTTACTGTAAAATTTATCACAATTTGTGCGTAATACGCTTTATTTCATATATAACGTTTCCACCAACATTGGTATTTCAGAGGGTTTTAGATCCACTAATTGCAAGAATGAGGTTCAAAGCGTTATATCTTCGAGGCTCAAATTGCAATTTCAGCTTCACATTTAAAATAATTAATTTTGAGTTCCCGTAAATACCCACTTGCTGTATGTTCTGCTTTAGGACAAGAGATGTAGTCAAATTGTAATCTTAGCTTCGCAATAGTCGATAGCAACCTCAAAACTGGAAATTTGAGTCACATATTATGAGTTATATTATATAATTTTGATTGGTAAGGAGCTGAGTTTTACCCACTTGTATTCGTCTAGCTTGGCGAATATAGGTCTTTCCATAACTTCCGACAGATGATATTTGAGAAGAAGAAGCGTCTCTGGATTTGAATATATTCAAAATTTTGACATAAAATTATGAGACCTTCTTCTAAAAATATGAAGGCCAGGCATGTATGCAAGACTTGTTTCGAAGGCCAGGAGGAGGGACAAATTCGTCAACATGACAAAAATTGTCCAATCACTCACGTAAATATGAGAAAATCGTGATATTCTCTGTGCCTTAAGAGGGTAACCAGATTTTGAATTCTTGTCTTCTTTTCAGAAACCCCGGCTAATGAGAATCTGGGGAGTAGGCTACCTGTATTACTCTGATTTCTAAATTTACCACTTAAGAAGAAAAGAAAGAACCCTAAACAGAAACAAACACCTTGCCTACCGTTTCTCTGTCTTAAATTTAAGTTATACAGGTAAATGGATTTTCTTAATGGAACGTCAACATTACCTATCGTTTATTTTTAAAACCTTAAGTATTACAAAATTGGCCCTTTTGTGCACATACGTATAAAAGCAGGATGAAGCTTGTATGTCTCTTGACATCCAAACGTAAGGTCGTACTAAACAAATGCATCAGGGATCGGTCGATACCACAACCCTTATCTTTCAGCGTGTTGGCTTGTACCAACACGCGTCTTTTGCGAAAGAGAATGAGATAACCCGGTGTATTTTGCATGCTTCATCCTTTGTTCCATTAACCCATACACGTTATAATTTATGTACAGAAAACAAACCAATCTTTTTGAGTATTGTCTTTCCTATAAATTTCCTGTTTTTCTTTAATTGGATACATTTTGAATAGCTGCTTTCCACCATGAGGGGTCTACAGCCATTAATTTCTGGCAAGGGACAGTCTTAATACGTAACAACAAGTAGTCGTGGACTTTGATCAAGGGTTCAATAAACTTCTAGACGAATGCATTCAAACAGAGGAGAAGGAAGCAAACAACACATAAACATAAATACACACAGATTTGACCTTTATTGACAGGCAAATTCCAAAAAATCTCGTTTAAGCCCTTTCTTAATCGACATTTTGGAAGGGTGCTAGGGTGAATAGCCTTTTTTTCTCTATTCACATGAATTTAAATATGTCCTTGAAACAGAATATGGCATGAATCACATCTAAAAGACATCTTATTTAGAAGACGAGCCTAGTTATTACTTCAGAACAAGACGAAAAAAATTCTATGAAGCACAATTGGTTGGCCTCATAAAAGGCAACGTCGAGAATCACTGAATCTCCACTTTTTTTTTAAAGAATCTGGCAAAATAAAAGCACATATATTGAAGCTACTATCGCAGTTCTACACTAATTTATGATGAAAATCCTTCATAAAAAGGACAGACACAAGAAACTCATCACTATACAATTATATAATTTTTTTGGCAATTACAGAAAACAAATCGGATAATGATCTATCCAGGATTATGCAAGCATTTGAAAACTAATATCTGGAATGCAAATATATGTCAATTACAGGGAAATCACTAAGTAACATTAGAACTGAGTAGAACTGTAGATATTACGAAAGCATCTATAACGATTTATCCTTTTTCAACTAGTATTTTTTACCAAGTGTTAGGCTAACTGTAGTTCTATTTAAAGGTCCTAATAGAGTAAAAAGGTAATTATTTTCTTAAAAATACTATGCTTAAGAGCAAAGTAATGTAATTTCCTGTGGTGTGGAAGAATCCTAGGTACAACTTGAGCCGTTGCACAGCTCCTCTTTAATACGAAACAATGGACAACCATATAATTCTAAAAACAATTGAATCTTAGTCACATTTTTTCTTTTTGTTTGGTTAAGTTTTCTCTTCTTGATTTATGAGATTTTGCTACGTTGTTTCCTTTTTAGCCCAAGCATTAGAAAACGCAACGTAAGAGTGCATTGAATGCTCAGCAATGGTAGAAATACTCAATCAACATCGTAAGCATAAACATCGCCAATTTTCCACCCAGTTCAAAGGAAGATTAGAGGAAACCTAAAATCAGAGGAAACCTAAAATCAGAAGAAACTACTTCTCACTTACGAAGCTATAAATGCACAGAAAATAAACATTACGCAAAAGAATAAGGGAGGGTAGGACTAGAGATGTTGTGCATCTAAGGGCTAAGCATTGTCTTTCTAATTAACGCATGAAAGACTTCAAAGACTCAAACTTTTTTGTGCTATAAAAGGCACCGGTAGATGTCACAATTTGTCGGTCATCTCAAAAATCAGTGCTTTCAGCATTACTATCACTTCTTGACTTGGTAGCAGGAAAGACCTGAGTAGAAGGTCGTGGAAGTGCTGTTGGAGGTCGTCCATTATCATTAACTGCTACAGGTACACCTGAAATAGATATGGTGTTGACATATCAGACTGGAAGGTGGGGAAAAGATCTTCCCACTTTTACGAGGACAAATCCTGGTTAGGTCATGTGCCCAACTTCAGAACATAATTTTAGTAAGTATTAATGGCAACAAGCTATTTAATGTAGGCTGAGTTGGATTTACATTTGACATTTAACACAAAAAAGAAAGAAAGAAAATAAATAGGTTGACAGAAAAGCCACTTTTCATGATTTAAAATTAAATTTTCTGACACCTTAATTGGATCATTTTCTTGAACTTTTGTCCACAAAATTCCGAAAGAAAACAAAATTTTGGCCCTACTTTCTCAAATATGTTTTCAATCTACTTTTAACCCCTTTCTCTGAAACGATTTTTTTTTTCAAGAGAATATAGAAATTTCATCAGGAGAAGTCAAATGGGAATGAATCACAAAACAGAAATGAAGCTTAAAAATTGCTCTAAATTTACAAACAAAACAACAAATTATTGCATTTTTATTGCTAAAATCATATAGTTAACAGTAAACCACGCAAATTAATTCTTTTTCATTCTTTCGTCCCTATTTTAAATTTGGGAAAGAGAGGAGGAGGAATGGAGACAGAAAGAGACTGAGAGGGAGGGAGAGACAGAGAGAAAGAGAGAGACATACCTTCTGTGTTTTCAAAAATTTGTTGGGCGATAGTGTCACCTAGTTCAGCCGAATTTCTGACGACAGATTTAGTTATCCTTTCAGGTTTAGGTGGTTTGGCAGGTTTTTTGCGTCCTTCAGCGTCACTGTCACTAGACTCCCTGTCAGTTGTCTCACCATGTTTTCTTCCTGTAAACCCTTGCATTGCTGGCTCATCTGAAGCATATTTTTCAATATCACCGGCAAATCCACCACATTCAATAAAATCGATTTTATCACTACTAGTTTCAAAGTTCGTTTTCTTATCATTGACTGAATTTGTTTTAAGATCGTTAGAATTCTGAATTTTAGTAATATTGGAAGGCATGTGTACAATCTCAGTTTGGATACCTGAATCCACTGGTTGAATCTGTTTACCAGCTTTGTCTTCTTGTTTCGATTCGATGTTGAAATTATTCACAGAGTTTTTCCTAGTAAGTCCATCTTGCTGCGGTGGAACTTGAACAAAAGACGGTTGATGTTTGTCTACGGAGTAAACGTGGGCTTTCTCTAAAACTGCTTTACCAACCTAAAAAGAGAACAAATCCGTCACCATTTTTAAACACGGTAACATTAAACTGTCTTAAAGAAGGTGGATTCGCTGACAATTTCGAACTCGTCAGTACAGAATCTAAAGCTTTGACCAGGAAAAAATTCACTTCAAAGGAAGGAATTCCGCACCGATTGGTTTCATACACTAGAATTTCGAAAAATGACAGTGTTAGACAGAGTTTAAGTGACCATATATAAGTTATATTTAATTATAGGCAACAGCTGTGGTATAAACAAGAGGTCATTATTAATATTTGAGTCCAGCAAGCATATATCAAAAATCGACCAGGTACAGTGCAGCAAAACAAATATCAGAGACCTTAAAATGGAATATTACATTTAACGGATGTAATTCTTAGATGATAAAGAATGTTTAACTTAAAAAAGCAGTTTTCTTGTAAAGAACTTCCTCCTTTAAAGTAATAATGCCGTGATAGAACCATGTTCTTAGGCAATGGCAAAATTGTGTACTCAGGTACTATTCTAGACGTACTCAGGAGTACTTTGCACAAATTCTGTAGTCATTGAATTGTGATTATCCAGACATGAACCAAATTGAAGAATGTCCTATTTATACCTATGAGTTCATTCATATTTCAGGTTCTTTTAAGAAATTATGAAGTATTTTAACCTCCCAAAAATATTCTTGTTCTTCCAAAACTACCCTTTGATCCTGTTTTAAAAAAGGAAGCTGTAGCTTAAAATATAAGTTTGCACAAGACATGATAGCTTTATTCTCTATTTTACCTGACAATATTAATAGAAAGCCACAAAAGGAATTTTATTTCTGGAAAACCACCTACAGTTATTAGAAGATCAAGATCTGTCTTTCCGTGTAGGAAAAAAAAGTTACCTCTAGGATATGAAAAAACTTGATGCGTCATGACAACTCTGGAAAATATTTTCTAAGTGAACAAAGCAATTTCGTATACAAGACAGTTCGTATAATCTTGAGTACTTTTCACAGTACTACGCGATTCAGAATAGTTTCAGAAAACAACACCAAAAATCAGAATTTGGCGTTCAAGATCAATTTTTCCAGAATTATTTTCAACAAATCTAGAAGAGATACAGAATCTTGTGCCCCAGTTCTCCCACAGTCCATTAATATTCGGCAGAAGTACAACATAAAATTGTTTTAAAACAGTATACTTTCTCAGCTAGGATGGTTTTATCTTGACACCATGTGCAACATGAGAAAAAAAAAGTTTTTTTTTTTTAAGAACTAATGGAAATTTTAGACACTTTACTGAAACTTTTCCAACCAGTTTCACGATTCCCATATTCAGAAAAAAAATTCGAGTTTGTATCTCTTACCACTCTTCAGAGCTACAGACCGCTGATCATGAAAAAAAGCTGCAAAAGCAGTAATGTTATGCAACACAATGAAAGACACTTTTACAAAAAGCCCACGATTAAAACGGAGTAAGAAGTATACCGTCGTCATATTTTTGTTTAATTTAATATTTTCAGCCTTTTATTTTATAGTTTTGTATTATATTTACTCGTTTACTTTTTTCGGTTGATGAGTTAAATTTTATATTTGTTGTCCCCAATAATTACAAGCTCCGCTCTCTGTTTGGGGTGCACAATGTTGTAATGAGTTTAGTTAATCAAATAATTCATTCTAGAGCAATATACACAACATAGTAAATTACAGATGAAGATTAATGTAATTCGCTTTCTTTACCTCATTTGACGAAGAATTTTTTCTTTCTAGGCGTGGGAGAGCTGTTGGACGTTCTGGAATCAAAGGTTTAGACTTTTCCACTTCAACAACAGTGGCAAATTTTTCATTGGATCTTTGAATATTGGATTCAGCAGCAACAGCTCCAGGAGGTCGTATTCTTTCTGCTGGAACTGGCATCTTTACTGATTGAACCTTAAAGAAAAGTAATAAATTATAAACTATGCCTTGCTAATATTCTGCACTTCAAAGCCTTGAAGTTCCTCTTTTTTCTGTTTTGGTTAGTGTACTGGAGTATTATAGGCTGTAATGCTAAAAATCAACTAAATATTTTCCCCATTCCTTTTCTTTGGCTGGCTATACCACTTAATTATGTGTTAAAAAGAGCATTGTCCGAGAAGCGAGTATTTACCCCATCACCCCTAATATCCATTATAACAACAGAACTTTCATATCCAGCACTTTTAACAAATTAAGAAAACTTGTTGATTTAATAATACTTGACAATTAACATCTGGCGACAACTACAGACGTAGATGCAGTGTTGCCAATACTCAATGCGACACCACAAATTTTACCCTTTGTCAAAATCTAGAAACGTTTCCAATTTTCCCTTGGGAGCCTCAGGTTCATCACCTATAAAGATTTTAAAAAAAATTTTTCCCGCCACTTTCCTTAAAAAAAAATATGAAATAGCTCACTGCTCAATAAGTAGGATAGCTCGCTGCTCAATAAGTAGGATAGCTTTATAAAAGTGGAACTCGGATTCGACTTCAACTATGTTTGACTGGACTTACGACTAGGTGGGAGAGGGGGGGATCCTCCATCCCCTAGATATCTTCTTTTGGTAGCGTCATTGAGAAATACCTTTTTTTCGCATTTTCATTAAAAAAAGCCCCCCTCTAGATTTTGAGAAACGCATTATACCCCCCCCCCCCAATTCATTTGGCGCCATTGAGCTTTAGCTGTTTAGCAGTAGAATTGGAGCTTTGGCTAAACAGATTTCAGGTTACAGTTGGACCAGGCTCTGGTACTGTGAAGTAGACCCCGGCGCCGCGCCGATGAGGAAAGACCGGCGGCGGCGGGGCCAACACAGCAGTGGCGGCGCGCCGCCGGCCCGCCACCGGTAAGATGTCGGCGGCGCACCGGCGGCGCGATCAATGTTGACCGCAAACATTAGTGTTTTCATCAGTCTTTCTCAAATCACAGCTTAAATTTACAACATATACAGTCCTATTCATGAGTTTAAAACTTCACAAGTCGCTGGCTGGAAACTGGCCATCTTCGTTATTCATCAAGGGAAGTAGAAATCTGGTAGAAACGTAATGGCTGCAGCGTTTCAGAACCCTTGCATAATAGTTGAAGTATCTATTAGCTATGTATTCTTAACATAAACAATTATCAAAATTAGTAGTTTTTTTTCATCGAGCATTACTGCATACAAAACTTCAAATACTGTATTACAAAATCCGTCAGTTATCTGGGTAAAAACTTTGAATACAAGTTTGAACTTTGAAGCTTAATTTTTTCCTAATGCCCTTTGCCAATATCTGTTTTGTCACCTTTAAAACAGTTGAAATGGGCAAATTTGATATTGATTTTTTTTTTTTTTTTGCTCTTTTAGATTCCTAAAAAGCCTTCTTTGTGTTAAAAACTCGTTTTTAATAACAATTTAAAAATAATAATACATTTTTAAGTTTTTTGGCTTCTTTATAGAATATGTGTCATGTAGGCTAATGTTGAGCTGCTGCTTTTTTTTATTGACCAAGCGTTTACCCAGACTCAATTTCACGGATTGAACTGTGCTATTGATATATAAACGAACTACGTTCCGGGAACTGAATAAAATCATATAACAGCATTTCCTTGAAATGGTTGGAATTGCAGCTTTGAAATCACTAAGGCCCAGCGCCCACGGGGCAACTGTTTCAAGACAAGGGTAAGAAACTAGTCTCATCGGCAACTGGTTTACGGCCAGTTTGCCATCAAAATGAATCGTGTCTCCACCCACGGACGCGAGTGGTTGTGGATAAGTTGTGTTTATCTAATTGAGCAGTGCAGTGTGGTAAACTGTGTTGAGTTCCGACGAGGAGGACTTAATTGATTACTATGAGGACCGCAGGTTTCGTAGGGTTCAGAGGGAGTATTGGGTCAGTCCCTACTTGGAAAAGAATGCAAAGTCTCGTCTGTTCTTAGCAGCGAAAAAACTGTCTGAAACAGACAGAAAATTTATCGCATTTACAGAATGTCGAAGGAATCTTACTTGGAGTTGACAAGGATTGTACGTCCGTTCGTCGGAAAAATGTATGCAATTATGATGGAATGTGTGCCTTCATCAGAAAGAATATTTAATTTCACATTTAATTCCTGGTCTGACATGTTGAGAGCCAAAATAATTGGACAATATCAACGTGGTAGCTTCCGAAAATGTGTGGGACAACACTCTGCAACGCAACTGTGACCACGGCTGGAGGCACACACGGAACCGGTTTTAGACTGATTGGAAACCAGTCTCGTCTGGATTGCATCGTGGGCGGGCCCCCACTCTACTTCAAGGCTATGGTAACAAAGCAGTTGCGTGCGCAATCGGTTAGCAATTCTAGTCTCAAAACAGTTGCCCCGTAGGCGCTAGGCCTAAGTAGGCAATCCTAATGTTTCCATGGTAAATGGAAAAAAAATAATCGGCATATTTTTACCCGAGCCCAAATAAAGAAACACATTAATGCATTTGAAAATTTACAGTCAAAGGTTGCAAAAAAGCTAATTTTCCATATAGGTTACTCTACAGATTTATAAAAAGAGATAGATAATCTTATCTATCTCTGACACGTAAGATTTTTCCCGTCGACCCCCCCCCCTCCCCAGATGAAATTCTTGTGTACACCCCTGTATATATCACAATACGATAATACAAAAAGAAAATTAATGAACACATTTTAATGGTCTCTCACATTCAACAAATGTCTCTGCTGCTCTAATGTAATATTGATAGGAAAATATTGCAGCACAAAACGATAGTAAAGATCAACGACAGTGAAAAAAGAAGCGAAATATAAACAAAACTATTGCAACTAATAGCTCCCCACTCATGTATATATATATATATATATATATATATATATATATATATATATATATATATATATATATATATATATATATATATATATATATATATATAGCCTAGGCTGATTTAAAAAAGAATGAAGGATTTTTTTCAGATTATTTTCTGTCTTGTCTTCTCTTTCATGAAAAAAAAAAGAAGACAAAAAAAAAACCTAGCTAAGGTCCTAAATAAGTTATTTGAATGGAAAGATCCGAATATGTCTTCCTTACCTGCTGTCCTTCCAAAAAGGTTAATCTTCTTTGAACAACAGACGTTTCAAGACCATCCCCGGTCAGGGTGCCAGTACTCTTTGACATTCTGCTAGCGTCATCTACCAAGGGTTTCTCAAACAACGCTGCCCTATTCCTTATTGATGCAGCCCTTGAAAGTCCAATATCACTCTTTTCTCGCTTCTCAACAACTTCGCCACTTTCAACATTCCTTTTCTCTTCCAAGTCAAGTTTCCTATGAACTTCCTTATCTATTTCTGCGAGCAAATCCTCTTTCGACTGATTCCTTTCTTTGATTTTCTGTTCCTTTAATCTTGGGAGAGTGGCGGTCCTTTCAGAGGGGGGAGGTGGTAGAGGGGGTCTGACTTTTTCGACTTCCATCTTTTGATCAGATTGTGTAGGAATAGGTTCTTCTAATTTTGGAGGAGTTGGCGGAACAGGAGCCTGTTTGTTCTTTCTTCGTACTGGAAGCTTCGGGCTACTGGGAGACCTAAGTTACAAAATTAAGATTACTGGTTGAATATTATCTTTGTGCGATTGGCATTAAAGTAACGAGTTAATTTTCCCTATTTTGCTTTGTACATTCTATAAATATATAAAATCACTCGACTTTATTCCCAAATAGAAAAGCTTTACCACCTTTAGAAACGATCCAAAAAACATTAACAGCTACGATAGATGTACTACAATGCTCATTAACAAAAGCTAGGATTGCTTGAAATGTGTTTTCATACTAAGGAAGACAGTCGAGAACACATCAACCTTATCCTAATAAGAAGAACAGCTATTTGTGATAGGAATGATTTAAATAACTAAAAAATGAAAATTGTACCTGGACTATATACAATGGAAGGCAGCATCAAAACATCCGTCTTTTTTGCTTAATACGTCAGTAAGGTACACACAGAGCAGCACAATCGTTGGTATAAATTTAGTAGGTAAATTTTGGTTAAAGGCGGATTAAGATAAAGTCTCTATTAAATTAAACAAATCAACCATTCAAAGGCAAAACTCAAGAGGAGGAAAATGGCTAAACATCATCCAGTTCTAAGAAGAAAACCACCAGTTAGTTTGAAATTTCAGTGTCTTCATTCCGAACTCAGCTTTTGTTCTAAGAACAAAAGCTGATTGATAAAATTGATCCTTTATATACACGTGCATTTTGCCTTTTGAATATAATCACCACCCTAAATTCCTAAGGAATACATAAGAAAAATAAGTAGAAGCAAAAGAAGATACGGCACACCACATTCAAAATATCACTCAAGCAATTTTCATTTAAAACAAAGAATAGAATGAAAGAATAAAACCAAATACTTTTGAGCAATTTTACCGAATAACAAGAAATACACAAGACTCTTCCATAATAGTCTCTATTTGAAGTTTAAAGTCGAGGTTCAAAAGGTATTGGAGGAATCCCACATTTTAGGAGACAATTTGAGGATGGTCTATGTTGGGGTTCTACCCCTGTTTCTTTTCTTTTCAGATAAATGACCTGTTTTCGTTCCGTAATTACATTTGCTTAGATTTGCCTATAGTATAATTTTCAATGACAATTTAAAAGTCTCGTTTCTAGGCTATAGTTTTTTTGCAATAAGTAAGCTTCTAAGTAGATTGTATTTTGAACTTCCTGGGTTTAAGTCATTGAAAGATAAAGCTAAGAAAAAGTAGAATAGGTTTTGAATGGGGATTGAGAGGATTGGCTGGGCCAAGCGAAGGTCCACCCCTATGCAAAGTTCGTGTAAAGAATATTATTTTTGAGTTAGTCTGCATTTAGACCCCGTTCGGGGAAGCATATTTTTTTGGTTGTTATATGTGACCGTTTGGAACAATACAAGTAAAGCATTTCCTACAAACTGTGTATTAATTTTCCTGGAACCCAGGCAGGGTAGGAATAGAGTTATGAGATACCGTCATTATTATATTGACAGGAGGTTTGTTACCTCTAAGGAGAGAGTTAGAGATTTTTAGTCGTAACCCAGAGGGGGTACACTTGACTTTAGAAAGTGGCCATTTGACCACTCGATCACGTTTTCATACCCTGGGACAGGGTATACTGTAAAAGGTGTAGTATAAAACTACGCACCTTCAGAACTGGTGTGATAGGCCTGAAAACTCGAATCCAATTTGGGGCCAGGACTTTTTCTTTCAGTAAGTGGTAACATCGATACACTCTCACATCAGTGTTAGTGGCGTTGTGTCTCACCGTCACAATACTTGTTGTATCTTAGTCTACCATTCTAATATTGGTGGCTATCAACCCAACATTAGTGCCAGCGGTATCAACTCTAACAGTCTATAATAAATTAAAAGCTTTTCAGAATTTCTCAATGTGAGGAGTTAATTTGAGTTGAGTGGGGTCAAGGATCTTATGAAAGTTTAAATGAGAAGTGTCCAAAAGTAAATTGAGAAGCCCCTGTTTCTAGCTTAGTCAAAAAGTACGAAACAATAATAATAATAAAAAAAAATTCTTTAAAACTACCAGAAGTTAAATATTAATATCGAGATTTTTTTTTGTAATCCAGTAAATGGAGGCAGTAATTCTTCAACCATTTAAAGTTTTGAGCATGAGGACACACAAAGAATACAAATATATAGAGCTTATAGAATCGAAAATGTAGTTCCGCCTTTTATAATCTCCAAAGATAAGACTGTAGGATTAACCAAATCCGTCTCATCGCTGAGAGCAAGCATCTGAAGCTGAATTACTAAAGCTAAGAAAGTTTTTTGAAATACTATTTGATAAATATAAGTAACGAAAGATATTTTGAAAATCTAATCCGACCAATTAAAAAAAAATTAATGAAAATTTTCACATAATGAAATGCTACTATTTCAGCAGCAAACTGGCTAAATCTTTAGTTTTGCATTTACTATAGTTTTTACAATACATAGTTTTACATTTACAACAATTTATAGATGCCTATCATTATTTTTTTTTTTTACAAAATGAAAATGAAAATTTTCATCAAGCTTAATCCCACTCTTGAAAATCCGACCAATTGTTAATTTTTCATATAATAATAATAATAACCAAACATACGTACTCTTCAAATACCAGTTAAAAAAAAGTTATTCCAGTTTTTATTTCATTTATTCTTGTGACAGAAGCATTCAATCGAAAAGCTAATCAAATGAAAAAAATACTAACGTAAATCCCTGACATATGTTAGGTCATAGCTATCCGAATGGAAACTATTGAAAATGTTAGAAATGACATGCGTAGAATTTCTAAAATACCGCATTCCATCCCCCTCTATTTTATAGAATCGGTTCATAGTATAAAATTGTTTCACAAACAGATATCATGAAAATAAAAAAAAAACAGTTTGTTTTAAATATATATTCATAAGAAGCAAAACAATCTCAACTTATTCGATACAGCAGAGGGAATGTCTTTATACACATTCCCGAACATTTTGTACCGAGCTTTAAAATTGTGAAACGCTTATCTAGTATTCCAGATTCTTTTTGTGTACCGCCACTTCTTCTGCTTATCAAAGCTTCGCTATGAATTAACATGTGGTCAACTACATTGAAAAAGACTAGAAAAGAGACAGAAAGGGCGCCATTATTCAATTCTAAATTTGACCTCGTGTCCGACTCAATTTAGACATCTAAAATTCATCTGCCTCGCTGAATTTTTCTTTCTCGATAGATCATAAAATTTTGAAACAAGAATTAAAAACTACGGCAACGTCTGCATTAGTGGTACCTTTGTAAGATATCATAAAAAAAAAAAAAAAAAAAAAAAAAAAAAAAAAAAAAAAAAACACTTAGTTGTGCCTACTAATTCCTGCCCATAAAATAAAAACGTGTGGCTATGGACAGATCGAAAGAATTAGGGGAAGGAGGCATTAACTCATAGGGAATTTACCCTCTCTTCTCAGTAAAATCTAAAAAGTGAATGTAGATCCAGACTCTGAAAAAAGGCCTGGAAGAATTGTAGAGATACACCCCCCCCCCCCCCAATGAAATCCCTAAAAACCAAGAATAAAGCCAAAAACTGTCACAGAAGACGTGGAAGACTTGTGGCGATAAAAAAAGCTTTCCAGGCCAGTTCAGGCAAACTAAGCTACACTTTTATATTTCTTTGAAGTATTTCTCAAACCTTTCGGGCTGAATTCGAATAACATAAATAGAAGAATGGGCTAATAGATAGTCATTAAAGACTGTCAGGAATGTTCAGACACTGAAGTCTTAAAACAAAAGAAAACCTCTTACTCAATTCCATTAGCCAGAGCAACAGCGGCATCAAACGATCCAACCCTTTTATGAAATTTTATAGTGGGTACTTCCTGTGTAAACTCAGGAGCAGAAACACGGGAACTACTCTGAATTGACTTGGGAGACGCTTGCTCCAAAACCACTTTCGAGCACGTTATATAGAAATCCATACTTTCTAAAAGAAACAACAATTAGAATGATTGTTTTTTTTTCACAAGACTAGAACTATGTTTAAAATTTTCTTGCCTAATTTTCTGTATAGCCAACTCTTTTCCAACTCGCAAACCAAAATGCTTCATGTTTGCAAGAGCAACGTACCTGCAAAAAGGGAAGAGGATCCCCTTCCCTCTCTGAAAATTGGTTCAAAACGTCCTTCCTGGGAAAGTGTCAACAATGTGAGCTCACTCCGATTTTTGACTTTTTCCTCTTTCAAAAAGGTCAAAATTGTGTGCACCTATCATAACCTACAGTTGCTAGAAATAAAGCCTGTTCAAGGTTACCTGTTGGACTTAATTTTAAATGTTATACTTGCCGGCCACTTTTCTTGCTTAATAAATCATTTATCATTACTTTTTACCTCTTTTTAATTCATTTATTTTCCTCGTAATCAGAGCAATTTAACGTACATTAAAGGGAAAAGTCAGACAAGATTTTGTTTTCACATTTTTCGGTTGGCTAAATTATCCCAAGAAAAAACAATTGTTTTTAGCCTCTGACAATTCTGTACCAGGAAATTCTAGAAATTCAAAAACAGGATATTTTAAAATAGCTACTGATCATTAAACCGTTCATGGTATAAAAACAAAAAACAAATTCATCTAAATCTCGTATGATGAGCAAACAAAATATGGTTTTTTAGCATCTACTATTTCTATAATCTTACAGGCACTGATGTGTTATTTACTTTTTCTAATGAAAATTTAATACCGTTGGATCATTTAAGAACAAGTTCTAATCTTAACTATGTCTGAACCATTTTTAACCTTCTTTAATTCACGTTTTCAAATTCCATAAATTTACGTAATACATTATTTCATTCCTATAATAGTAGAGACCAGTAGCTTTCTATCTTTTTCGACATGACCCATCTAAATATACTGAAGATAAAGACCCCCCCCCTCCTCCACCCCTTGATACGCTTTCTTTAAAATTCAAAAAATGAGCTTTTATCTGAAAGGAGAAGACAAAAAGACCCACAATCTTAATATGAATAATTCTCGAATTCTACCGAAGAATATACCCCCCCCCCCTACCGTAGAGAAGATCCGAGGACCTATTACCTTGGTATGAATAATTCTAGAATTTTCCCTAAGAGTATACACCCCCTCCCCCCAATAGCATGAGCTCCATGTTAGGAATCAAGGATTTAAACACTAATATAACCAAAATTTGAGTGTATTTATTTTTGCAATCTTGTCATTACTGAATTTCTAGGACTTACCTGAACCAGGAAAAAAGTATTCACAATGGTTTATAAGATGTTCAAGGATGCAACTATACGTGTTTGCCAGGCTCATATTCAACCTATAAATGAAACAAAAGGAAAAATTGGCACAATATTCCAATTAATTTATTTTGCATGAAATTAGAGTTACAAGACAGTATTCAGGATGCATACCTGACCAATGGTACTTCGAGCAGGATTTCAACAACTGAATAAAATCAAATAACACCTGGTTTGGTGATTTTAAAAGATAGTACTTTAAACAAATCACAATTATATATATATATATATATATATATATATATATATATATATATATATATATATATATATATATATATATATATATATTTAAGTACTTTTGTGGAAATTAATAGAATTCAGAATTCCTTCTTCTTCAAAATCCTTGCATTATTTCAAATGGAAAATACGAAAAAATACTTTTACATTGTTGAAATCAAATGCACAAGATTTCTTAACGTCACAAGTTCAATTGTTTCATAAAATTCCACTGAAATCTAAAAAAAAGTCTCCTTAATATCACTGATGAGAATAGTAATTATGATAAATTAGCATTCTTTTGTTGTTGATGTTCTTCTACACCTACTGGAAAAATTTGTGGCACATCTCATTCCATTTCTTTGCTTTTGAGCATTAGTCTGGTATTTATGCAAGATAATCCCAACATTTTCTAGTTTATATTTATATATTTTGCTGAATGTATCAACCAGTCCTATTTCCTATCCATAATCTCTAATTTTACAACAACCATAAATCAAAGATCTTTCATCCTAGTATTAATGCCTGAAACCTAATTGTTTATAATTCTTTTACCGCCATCTGTAACTCCTCCTTACTGAAAAAAGACTTCTTTTACTTGTAAATATTCAAGATTCTCTCGATAATTTTTAAACCATATCTCACAACCTTTTTGTTGTTTAATACTTCTCTAAATATCCCATATATCTCTTCTTAGAACTATCTCTATCATTGATTGAGGCCAGGTTCTTATTTTTAACTAGGACTGGATCGAACTGATTACTAACTCTCAATTATTATTATATCGAGCCAATATCTTACTATTAAGCAGCCAGGCTATATCTTTCACATACTTCCAAAGCCTCCATTTTGCACCTCCCTGATTCAAGCCTTCTCTACTTGCCCTACTTTCAATTATTCTTATAAAGTTTGTACCTCCGGTAACTTACTATACAATACCACTCTCCTTCTAAGCTTAATCCTTTCTAACAATATTCTAAGATTTTTTGTAAGGTTGCCACACAAATCGTCACTTGATGATTCACCAAAATCTAACCCAAAATCATTCCATAGACCTTTTAAATTATCAAACATCCTGCCACTGAAAATTTCGAGTTTAAGAGAATTATTGTCAATCTGACCTTTCTGGGTGGATTTGAAATCCAGTCCACGGGTGACTAGGGGTGGATTGCAAAAGGAATTTTGCAACTGACCCACAACTAAAACATCACTTTTAGATGTATGATTAATTTAACGACTCTACTCGAATTTTTGTCCTGTGCACTTTGATTATCTTCTGAAAAAACGGAAAAAGAAACTGATGGTCTAAAGACCATAACAAATTAGGACCTGAAATTTAGCTCCCTTCCTTATACGAACATCACCAATGCCATCTAACGATAATTAGCTTTGTTTTAAGGCTATTATTCGAACAAACAAAATTCATGCAACTTTTTGCTATATTGGTATAATTGAGTGCCCCCATGGGCGTGGTTTTGGGGGGGGGCAAGGCGGGCAGTTTCCCCCAATACGGTGGAGGAAAAAATCATTATATATACCATGGCCCTTGACTAATCAGATATGGACCCCTCTTGCCCCCCCCCCCCAATAAAAATGCTGGAGATTCGTCCCTGAGTGCTGTTAAACTTGTCTCGACAATTTAGACGAAGGCAGCTTTTCACTATATGTCTACTATACTCCTTTTTGTGCTAGTGTTTTTAAACCTCGCGACATATCAATATTTAATCGACAATATTCAGTTTTTTTTTTTAGTTTCCTATGTTCTTTAAAGTGGGTACTGTTCAATTAACAGGATCAACTCACCCAAGAGCATTCTTTCCATCTTCATCAGGGATCCATATTAGATTAGGAGCTATAACAATGGCAATATTCGACGGAGTCATTTTATTCACTTCTTGATAATTCGTCAACTCAGAAAAAAATCTGACTAGATAGCGGAGATTGATAAAATACGATTTGGGCATCTTTTTCAACGCGTTCTTCATAGACTGAAGCTGACCGTCAAGATTCGATGCCCTGATAAGAAAAATTCAAAGGTTAAATCTCAATAGTAAAAAAAAAAACGTTCTGATTTACTGGCATTGATACTGTAAACAAAAGAAAAGTAGATCATATTCATAGATTTGTTCAATGAGAAATAATCTCCCCAGAAATGAGGCTTATTCTGTTTAACCTACCATACTCTTTACTCTATATTCCCTACTCTATCCAGATTATCCGTTATTTTATTTGAAAGTGCTTAATCATTCTTATTAGCTGTTATTTCACTACTTGTGTTTTCATCTTAATGTAAAGACTACAAGGTAAAAAAATAAAAGATTTGCTAATAATTTACATACATGTATTTTAGCATAGTCCGCATGAGATTGAGTTTGTTCAGGTTGAGTATTGTACTTCATGCGTTTGTTGAAAATCTTTTTTTGGTGTGACAGAATTTAAGAAGTGCGTAGACAAGTTATAAATTCAAGAAACAGATTTAGGGTCACCATGATACACTGTATCCTATTTAGTTTTCATCTTATTTACACTCGAGAATTTTCTAACTCTATTTAAGGTTGCATAATATCCAACAAATAACAATCCAAGCAAGAAACTAAACGTAATTTTACTGTATAGATTCTGTTTGTTTCGTTATTATTTCCTACATTAAGTTATTTGTTGTCTTATTTTCTTTTTCTAAGCTTACTTTTTTTTTTTTTTTTAGAATGAACAAAAATGTAAATAATGGATAAGTAAATATTTAAAAGCAATTTTGTTTGATAGATAAATTAAAGTTTTTTTTAGTATTTTGAGCCAATCCAACTTGAAACAAAGCGGAAAAACTACATAAAAAAAACATTCACATTACTTAGGCAAGGTGAAGCGTTGCAGCTGCCTTTGGTCGGCTTGGCCGACTAATATATCCCTGGGGCCATTCTTTGGGTTTTTTTTTGCCAATGACTGCTATCTGCAGCTGCCAACCCCAGGAAACTGTAAAGATGGTATGTTCCAAGAAAACCTTTTCTTACACAAAACAAAACCGTTCCTTAAAGACGGTCTCAAAATACACTAATTTTGCTTAAAATTAACTTTATTTTCTGTTCCCTGACACCCGGTCAATGTTGTTACTTTTAAATAGCCCTATGGACAAGCATTTGCCATAACTTAGACTTGAAACATAAAAGTAACTGAATCTATGTAGTTATTCTTAAAATGACAGCATTTACAAGCTAAGACCACTTTACTTTACCTCAAAATAGAATATAAATTAATTGATGGCAAGGAAGGATTATTTGATATGTTCATCATCGATTAATTACCACATTGACATATTAATAATAGTTTTGAAGCAATGTCATTGAATTGCATTGTTGTTAACAATCATGGCAGAAATACTCACAAGAATACGAATTTGCCACCGTAAACTGGGACTTTCTGTGACAGGAGGACGTTCTCTTTGAGGTATGGCATATCTTTGTAGGTGGGATTACTATTGTAGAAGTACAAGAGTACAAAACTAATCTTTGACTATAACTTTAACACAAACGCAATGCTTCGAATAAACTATAATATTTAAAGAAGAAATACGAATACCTGGCATTTAAAGCTAAATTTTAAATATCTTTTCTAAAAATTTGAAATGTAATGCCACTGAGAAGAGGTGTTAAGAAAAAGAAAAAAGGGCAAATTTGCCTACCTTAGTCGAAAGCGAATGGAAGTTAGACTAATTGGCAGAAATGTAATACCCCTCTCCCTTGAAGATGGACATAATTTTACAATGCTTCTTACAAGTCACTCTTCGTGATAGTGGAGAAATCTCCGAGCAATGAGAAGACTAAAATACCTAAATTGACGTGTCTTTGGTTGTAAATAAGTATCACGAAGATGAGGCTGTCAGCCCCTCAAAAACTTTTCGAACGGAATTTTCGTTACTGAATATACGTTAAAAAAAACTGCGTTATAACTTTCATTAGTCCTTCAAGAGTTATTTATCAGCATTAGAAAAAAAAAACGTATCTCTCTTAGTTTAAGAGTTTATTTTCTTTCCACAATCTAACTTTCTAATAGTGACACTACGAAAGTAACAAAAGAGTAAGCCCCGACTGCTTTAGCATTGAGAAAGCTATTGAAGTTTAGAAATCACATATGATGCCATTCTTCTGCCTCAATCCCAAACGCAGAAAATTAAGTGACAAACTGAACCGAAATTGCTAACAGAAGGAGCTAGTGCCAAATAAATGACAGAACTATTGGAACTGTGGGAATATACTCTTTTCTTGGATCTTTGAAATTTTCTATTTTAAGTATAAGAAAATATTTTGGAGACAAGTCCAAAAAACCGTCGCACATCTAAAGTACTTTAAGATTTCAGTGTATCTTCAATTCAGAACTTTCGCTTCCTTTTTGAACAGAGCTTTCCATTTAAAATCGGAAACATGGTCCAAAAAAACGAAAGTTTGAAGGAACGACTTTAGATAGTCCCTCTTTAACATAGATTATAAAAACTCTACTTCAAAGATTGTAAATTCTAGATCATGGAAACGTGTAAACCACCCTTTTTGGGTAGTTTAATACCCACGGATTATGCACCACTTTCCAAAATGTAATTGTCGCATTTTTCCATCCTTAGGGGGGTCCACCTTACCTTATACCTCAGCTCCCCCGGTACCTCCAGAGCCACACAGGGCGTCCGTTAACAGCCTCCAATCATACCGCAAATGAGCTGCAGCGTAGATGTCCTCCCACTCTGGGATTAAGGATGCGTGAAGGGCTCTCCTATCCCGCTCATATGTCCTGCGAAGCGTGTTTTTGGGCCTTCCTCGTCGACGCGTGTCGTTTGGTTGCCACTGGAGAAGCATATTCGGTAGTCTCGATCCTGGCATACGTATAACTTGGCCAAGATAGCGCCATCTTCGTTGCCTGACTACATCAGCGTCATCAGGCTGTTTTTTTTTGTAGTGGCGAATTTCCATGTTTGTTATCCTATCCTTCCAGTTAATGTTCAGGATACATCGAAGACAGTTGTTTTCATATGCAGTGAGTCGTTTTTCCTGTTCAGCTGTGAGTTTTAAACATTCCATCGCGTACGTCAAGATCGAAAGGACGTTGCTTCTGAAAAGGCGAAGCTTTAGCTGGAGTGAGTACTTCGCTGATCTCCAGACTGGTCGAAGACGTTGAAATGCCGAGCTTTCCAGGGCTATTTGTGTTCGCATGGTCCACACTTTCCCGTAAAATTTGCAACGGTTAGACACTTATCCCTTACTCGCGATAAGCTGAAATGTGAACAAAACTGACACTGACCTGACAAGAACAAAGACCTGACAAGTAAAACGACCTGACAATGTGAACAAAACAAAAACTAACACAAAAAAAAAACAGGATAAAACCAAAGTGTTGTTCCCATAACAAAACAATTGTATGAATATTATATGTTGGCTAAGCGGTGACTCCTATCCCTTGCATAGATTTCATGTTCTCTCAAGATACCATTGTAGCATAGTTTAGTGGTATATAACCTGCCTAGTATGTAGACATTCTTAGGCTTGAGCTCCGAAGATATTATATTAAAAAAAAAAAAAACAACTTTAGTTCGTCAAGAGTTATTTAGGATTAAACATTCAAAAAATCTCATTGTTCTGTTATGTCTTGCTAAAGAGCTTGAAGTACATTATTTTGTGCATTTTCTCATGATAAAATGAGCCATTCACAGCAATTCCTGGAATTTTACAGATTCCACGTTCTTGCTTAGCGAAGCATGATTCCTTGGTGGGTTTGTTATACCTTATGATTGTAACCACTCACCTGACACTGTGAATCCACTCTTCATACAGCTCGTGAGTGAGTAATGGCTCAGGCAATTCTCTCAGGTAAGACTTAAGGACACTAGCTATGACATGGGGATCGCGTGCGTCTTCTATAACAGCCGTTAGATCACAGTAACCAGCATCAAAAGCAGCTTTTAACTTACGAATCTTTGAACTTCCTGTAATAGAAACCTTTACTTTTCTTTAATTTACAAATATAGTTAAAGTAGAGGTAAAATGTTTAATACGTAGAACCGGGGAATGGAACCCAATCTTTGGAAGAGGTAATTTTCTATCAAATGACTAGCGGACTTGGACACCAGCCATGAAGCCAGACTTCAATGAAATGTTTATTTTACATAAGAAAAGACCCGAGATAAATTTAATCAATAGAGAAGTCTCACTTTATTTAGTTACCTTATGATAAGAAAAATTGCATTATTTCCAAGCATATTAGGTCCATTCTTAAGACACTAGAATACTCAGACATTAATTCTTCAGCAGGCGAAAACAAGGTTTTCTTACCGGATATTACATAGCCCCTACCAGGTCATAATAACAAGGAAAGTTCCATTTACCTACGCAAAAACGTTCATCTCTATAAGTCTAAAACGATTGTTGTACTGCAAGCATTGATTCGAACTGCTTAGAACAAATGTAAACCCAAGAGTAGTAACTCTCTTGTTTTTTCATGCTTGAACGGCTGCCAAGTAGGAAATATTACACTTTGCTAGTATGATTGTTCAAAGACTGACAGAATTCCAGAAAATTATTTTAATCAAAGTGGATCAATGTGAATGGTCACATAGGCGAAACAAGTATTCTTACGAAGTAGACAAAATCCAATTAGATTTTTCTCCTTACCCTACCCATTAGATTCACTTGTGCCTCCGGAGGCACCCAGGGCATCGACGAAGAGATGCCAGTCATCCCTCAAATGGGCTCCTGCCAAAACGTCTACCCAGTGGGATTGTATGAACGTATTCACGTTGAGAATGTCCCTCTGGTATGTTCGGCGCAGTGTGTTCTTTGGTCTTCCCCTTCGCCACGTTCCCGTTGGTTGCCATTGGAGGATGGACTTTGGTGTTCGGTCGTCTTTCATTCGTACAACATGTCCCAAGTATTTCCATCTTCGGGTCCTGATCATGTCGATGACTAGAGGTTGCCCAGTAATTTGGCGTATTGTCCGGTTCGAGACGTGTTGTGTCCAGTTTATGTAGAGGATTCTTCGCAGACGATTGTTCCCAAAAGCTTTTTCAAAAGATTTTTCTCACACAGACTAAATTATTTAATTTTTATTTTACATTGTCTCTTCCGTCTACATACAATTCCATCTAAAATGACTATTCATGGAATCATTCTGATCTTTTATTATTTAATATCAAATTATTTTGACTTAATTATCAGATTATTTTACCCCAAAACTTCGAAATTTTTACAATTTTACCCACTATTTCTTATACTCTCCATACATTCAAGTACTTCAACACGAGCGTTCAAAGCTCACGGGCGTTAAAAGGCTTGTTGTTTTCTCTCCTTCTAATCGGTTTCGTCCCTTAAGGAGGACAATAAAACTTTTAATGAGCCCTTCTCTAACTTCCTGTGATCAATCCGTTTTACATGATTAGGCTCGGGGCAAAAATACATTGGAGACACACCACTTTTTACTAAATCCACGGAATAGCAATGACTCTGATAGTATTCCTGACCAACTTTCTGATCAATAAACTATCCTGGCCAGAAGGAAAAACGCTTTTACATAAAAGAAGAATATTAACTCGAGCTATATCAGTTCTGTCTCTAAACTTGCACCAATCAAATATTTTGTGCATACCTCCGGCAACACGGAAAAGCCCTTCTTCTTCCAAACCAACTTCAAGAAGGGCACATATACATACTTCAATCGGGAAGGCTACAGTTCTACCGGAACTTTCCAAATGTGTTTCCAATTTAGTACCAAACACAGGACGAGCCGGATTGTCACCTGGAATATAATTACAAGATATATGATAAAAATACATCAGAGCAAATCTTGAAAAGAAAAGTAGAATAAAAAATAGAAGGACCAATCCTCAATCATAAAAAACCAATCGCACAAAACTATGCACAGGAGGGTATGGGGCAGAAGGAAAAGGAGTAGTGCCCTCAAATAAGATTGGTCCAAAGGATCTCCCCTGAAAAAGACCAAACAATTGAGCCTAAAACTATTTTTTTCTTGTACATTTGTTTCCACACCTCCACCTGTACAATGACGTAACTGCAAAATAAAAACTGAAATGAAAATCGTAAAATAAGCCTACAAAGAAATTAAAGTCGTCATTATATTGAAATAGCTATATTTACATTACTTGAAAACTGTTTTTAAAACAAACTTTGGGAAATTGAAATTGAGAAAATTAATGAATTCAAGTACATGGGTAGCACAATAACTCAAGACGGTCATTGGGATAGGGAGATTATGATTCGGATTGCAGATGCAGGTACAGAATTCTCTCAATCAAATAATGTTTGGAGACGTAGCAAATGCTCTTTGAAGCTCCGTCTATTCAACAGCAACGTATTATACATATTGACATGCGGATGCAATTCCTAGAGTCTGTCTCAAGCTGTAGAGAAAAGACTGTTTAGACTTGAGAACGATTACCTGCGAAGAATACGTGAGATTAGCTGGACTGATATTAGTACCTGATACCCAGATCAGGCATCTCACTAAGCAGTCACAAATAAACTATGAAGTCACACGATGAAGGTAGCAGTACTGGTGCCACATGACTCAATTGTGCCATGGAAAACCTCTATATGACGTGTGGTTCTGGACCACTTTAAGCCTCCGGAACAGTGGTAGGCAACAGATCACGATTGGTCGTTCCTTAGAAGATCAGGCAAGAGGTCTATGCCGTCCCTCAACGAACTGCGGTTATCCGCTCGGGATCATTCGACATGGAGGTCAACTCTTGCTACCCTATTTGCCAGTAGCAGGGGTCGTACAGATGAGACGCACTGAAAGTAGAAACCTCTGGGGTAAAAAAAGGGACCAAATAGGGACCAGTTTTTATCTTAATAACTGAAAATAGCAACCAACCAGCACCATCTTTGTTTTAGTAAGGTGAACCAAAACGTACCCTACATTATCATCATTTCTCCCTAAAAAATCCGACAGATTTTTTATCAAAGCAACGAGCAATATTTCTGTCTCTGAAGCTTACTAGAATGTAGTACAGCGTCTCTTGTTTGGCCAATACACTACTGCCCATCAGGTACATTGTCGTAGGAGCAAGGGGGCTAGGTATTCGCCAACAGTATATATCTCAATCTTGGAATCGAGAAAAAACTGATATCTAAGCAAATTATTTCACACCATGAAAAAATATGGCAGGGCGGGCAGTTACAAACCTATCAAATAGCAATGAAAAAATGCAATGGTATTTCTCAAGAAGTTTTTTTTTGTTGAATGATGATACGTTCTTTAAAGGCGGTTTCAAAATACGCTGTGCTCCTAAAACCAGCTTTATTCTCTATTTTTTGACACCCTACCAAAGTTGTTAGCTTAAAATGAACCACATATACAAGCCCATACTTTATTACTTTCCTTCAAAATTAAAACTTAACACTTTGTGTCTTGTTAGTTCTAAGCGTTATACTTACTGAATACTTTTCGAAACATCCGAACTGGAAGGTTTGATGTTTAAAGTAACTAAATGAGCCTTACGATTCTCGAAGCTTTATGATAAACAGTGAACTTTATCATATTACTCTCGTGTTATATGTTATTCATTCTTGAAGAGATGAGAATAAAGTCAAACTCTAGCGTTAAGAGTAAGGGGGGGGGGGCTAGGAGGGATTGCAGGCCCCTCACATTTTCCAACCCTTCCACTTTTAACGCTACTTTTTAGTTTCATGTGTAAACAAATTTTCTTTTTCATTAATTTGCGTTCGTCCTAAAATAATAAACTAAATTATCCTAAAAAGTAAAGGGGTTGCTATATCCCCCCCCCTCTTAAACCTCGGTTACTTATGCTAATATTTAACATTTTTACAACATCAGTTCAAGGACAGAAGGAGCTGATTTAGGTGAGTTCACTTTAGACAATAGAATAGGACTAACCTAAATATGAAGAAGCTGCCCACCCCTTAACTCCCACGATTTCAATTTTTTCTTTGCTCGACAGATTACTTAGGTCCTCAATTACAGCTTCAACAATCACATTTGTAACATGGTTGCATTTTTAAGAGCTTCTTTTTTTTGCTTGATAGCGTCGTATGCATAAAAGAAAAAAACTGTGCGAAAGTAAACAGCCTTCACGCCAGAGAGGGGGGGGGGTTCTGAACCCATCGCTGTCTGATGTACCGCTCAAGAAAACTTAGAAAAATTGGATCTAAAAATATAATTTCAGTCTTCAAGCGAAGCCTTCCTCCACTAAAAAGATTTATTACTTCCTCACCTTAAGAGTTAGCATGCAGCTATGAGTTTTTGTTTACAAATGATTGGTGTTTCAAATGAATCAAGACAGTCAAATGACAAATAATTATCTATCATCATCATTTGTACTGACTGCATATATGTTCAGAGACGAATACACCTCCACATGGTATGAGGGATTTTGAAACCGAGAGGTTTTCTATATATCTTTCCGACATTTCTGAACCATTTGGCTATCGCTCGGTGAAATTTCAGCCGTCTTTGTGACAAAATTTTCGTTTTGCGGCACAAAATGACCGAAAACGACAGTGTACTACACTGTGATACCTTTTGTTACTCAAAAAGGCCAATGTTACTTTAGATTCCCGTTCAAATAAACACACTCGGAATATTCTAAGACCACTAGTTCAATAGAATCATCTCTGAAAAAAAAAAACAAAAAACAAAAACAAACACACGTGACAATCGTTCTGCGGGAAAATACGAAAGTTCTTACTTGCCTATATAGCAGACACCTTATAAGACAGCAACCTTATAAGAAAATCGAAATATATTTTCTTGTGATTATTATCGCTTCTAATCAGCAGTTGTACCAAACCAATCCTGCTCAACTCATCCTCAGGGCTATACTGTGGTGTTTATCCTCCCCATAGTATAGTGCAGACGGTTTGATATCATTCTATTTTCCCTTCTTGTTTTAGTTTTATTTTTGTGTTTAAAGCTTTTTCCAATAGGCAATGATTAGAAGTCCTCCAAAAAAAAAGGTCCCCCCAGATCCCAAATCAAATTCCAGTGAAAGGGTCATAGTGAAAGATACCCATCCTGGCTGGTCAAGCACCCTATCTCAAAGTTCTAATGATAGCTCCAATTCGGAGAATAGGACTATGATAAGTGTAGGGGCTAATGTAACCATAAATGATGATAATGGGTTTCAAGAGGTCCTCTCTAGAAGTTCTAAAAAAAGGAAAAAAATCTCCCCAATTAAAAGCATTTCCCCTCTTCCTGCCCAAGATCCTCCCTCCAAAAACTTAGGAATTTACCTTAAAATTACTCCCACTACCCCCTTTGAAATAAAAATGATCACTGCAATAAGAGTTGTAATTTTTAAATTTGCTAAAATCAATGTTCTCTCTTAACATTAACCGTGATGGATATCTGCTAATAGCTGTAGAAGATCAGAAATCAGCAGATACAATAATTAACCTTAAATCCCTTCTGAATATCCCAATTATTGCATCTAATTGGAACCCAAAACAATCACCAACAAAAATAGTTGTCTATAATGTTCCCCCATAGATATCCACTCAGGAGTTAAAAGAAGGCCTCTCAGATAGGGCTGGAAACACAATCCCAGTTGAGGATGTTACCCAACTTGGAAAACCTAACTCTAATGGCCTAAAAACTAGTAGATACTTCTTATTCACACTGAAGGATAAAATTGATATCCCAGAAAAATTATTCCTATTTGGGCAAATCAAACCACACAGGGAATACAAACCTAAGCCTATCCAGTGTCAGAAGTGTTTCAAACTGGGACACACGACAAACAAATGCAATGAAATTCTCCAAGAGTGTAGTAATTGTAAATCTTTCCATCATAAAGAGTTGACAACTTGCAACAACACTCAGCCTACATGAATCAATTGTAAAAGCCAACATGGATATACAAATAAATCATTATTCCCTGCATACAAGAAAAGAGCTCTAACACTACAAATATCAACAGAGAAAGCCATCCCATACCCCTTTGCAGCAATGGAAGCAAATGCTGCCCAATAATACCAAATAAAGCCTGTAATGAAACCAACCAAAACCCCCAAGTCAAATGCCCCCAATGCATCAAGCACCCCATATAAAACACCATCTTCTAAGCCCCCGAGCTTAAATCCCTATCAGAAGGAATCACCAAGCCAACAAGCCTCCTTGTCTGGTGAGATGAGGTCAGCCTGGCCCCCCCTCCCAAGAGAAAACAAACCAGTAACACTACCAGGAATCAATCCCTTAACCAACAAACAGGATGCACAACCAAAAATGCAATCCCCAAATATATGCTTATTCATTCTAAACTGTAATGCAGTTCAGGCCATGAACATACAGCAAATACAGAAAACAAAAATTATTGCAGAATTGGCAAAAATCTACATCCCTGATGATATGCTCATTCAAGCGAAAAAAAATCTTGCTTTACTTTTAACAAAGCTGAACATTGATACACAGTCATATGAAGAATAAATCAACAACACAACATATATCAATACTCCAATGGAATGTAAGATCACTCTCAGAAAATAAGCTAAATGAAATAATATCATTTATGAATAATAATTCCATTAATATTGCTTGCCTCCAGGAAACTCATTTAACCCAAAATCAACAAGTTAAGTCTCCGGGATATACTATCCTGAGACAGGACAGATCTTCAGAGAGAAAAGGAGGTGGGGTATCTTTATTAGTTAATAATAATATAAAATTTTGTGGCATCAATTTTCCAGATTTTGCAAATGATGTTGATGTAATTGGTATCAGTGTTTGGCTGAATAATTTAAAAACTTACATAATAAGCTTTTATAACCCTAATGGCCAAACTACAGATGTCAAGGATTTCTTTAATTATATAAATAATTCTAATATGTTAAAAAATATCATTATTTGTGGTGATTTCAATGCCCACAGCCTTTTGTGGGGGAATAAACCAGCAAATAAAACTGGTAAATTCATTGAGAATATGACTTCAAATAATAATGAATTAGCTGTTGCTACCCCTCCAAACCTGAACACATATTTCAACCCCAAAAGTGGCAGATTCTCCACAATTGACCTACAAATTGTGTCATCAAATTTTTGAACAAAATTTACATAAATAAAATTGATAGTCTATGTACTGACCACTTTGCTATAGTTTGCTCCCTAAATGAACCTGCTGAAACTTTATCTCATACCTCCAAATATATGAACACTAAAGCAAATTGGTCTATGTTCCAAAATAAGCTAAATGATGAAATTAAAAGTTTCACCCAAAATTCATGCATTTCAAACACAACAGTTGACAAACATGCTGAAGCATTGACATCTTTACTAATAAATGCAGCTAATCTTGCTATCCCCAGGACAACACCTAAGAAAACATTCCCTGAACAAATTCCTAAAGCATGGTGGACAAATGAGTGCCTAAATAAATGGAGGATAAAAAAAGGCAGCTAGGACAGAATTCATAAAAAAACCATCACCTATTACATACTTAAAAAAATTACAAGCAGAATCTAATCTAAAAAGGACTATAATAGATGCTAAATATAAATACTGGAATAATTTTTCAAATAATTTCTCCAGAGGAACTCATGAGCCAATTATACATAAAGTCATAAGCCATATCTGTGGGAAAAAGATTTCCCCCAACCCACTCCTGTATGAGCTTATACATAATAATACCCATTATGACAAAGATAATGGTAAAGCTAACCTATTTGCAACACTTTTTGTTAATAAGCTAACATCAAATAATCAAAGCAAACTGTCCACAATTCCTATGAACCCAAGTTACCAACCACGCCCAGGATCCGAGTACACAACCAATCCATTTTCAATCCAGGAATTGAATAATGCAATACCAAAACTAGCAGGACCAAAAATCATATTAGGACCAAAACTAGCAGCAGTTATGACAATATACACCCTACATGGATAAAGAATCTCACACCTTCATACAAACAAGAACTGCTGAATTGTTATAATCATGCTTGGGCATCTTCTAGGTTCCCCAATATATGGAAATATTCGTCCCTCATACCAATCCTAAAGAAAAATAAACCAAAAGATAACCCTGAGTCTTATAGGCCCATAATGATTACACCTGTGATGGGGAAAATAATGGAGAAAATGATCTATCAAAGACTCCTCTGGTTTTTTGAAAAAAAAAATGTGATCCCAAATCATCAACCGTGATTCAGAAAACACCACACTTCACCAGATACTCCTATTGTTCTGACAAATCCAATAAATGACTTTTCATCAAATAATAATGTCCTATTGACAGCATTCATAGATTTTGAAGGGGCATATGATAATGTGAACCACCAAATCCTTTTAAATAAACTTGCAAACCTTGGGAGTACCCCCTAAGCTAGTATCCTTTATTAAATCGTTCATAGAAGTGCGAAGTTTCAACGTTTGTGTTGGTTCAGCCTCTTCACCCCAAAAGACAATAACCAAAGGCCTACCTCAAGGAGCAGTCCTCAGTTGCCTCCTATTTGCCCTATATCTCTGGGACATGAACCTACCCCACACGAATCTACAATATGCTGATGATCTGGTGCTATGGTCATCTGGCAACACCTTTCAGATAGCACAGTCAAATCTGCAAAAGTCACTTTTCCTGTTCGAAAAATTCTCTCAACATTCAGATTTACCCATTGCACCCAACAAGTCAAAAATAATCCAATTTCACCGGAAGCGAAACCATGTTAATGCAAAACTAACTCTAAATAAAACAACTATTCCAGAAGATAATCATATTAGTTACCTAGGTCTCATGCTTGACCAAAAACTTAATTTCCACCTCCACATTTCAAACACAATAAAAAAATGCTATAGAAAAGCAAATATACTAAAAAGACTTCTTTCCACACCCTGGGGTTGTAAGGAGAAAACCTTACTCCAGTTATATAAATCACATATAAGACCCCATATTGACTATGGGATCATCGTCTATGGTGCATGTGCAAAGACCCAGATGCAAAAAATTGAAACAAAAAAAAATGATATAAGAAATCTGATATCTGGCCTTAGGAAACGCATAAGCAAAAAGTTTCTGCTTATGGAGAATGGATTAACAACAAAAAGGGAGAGATATAGCTTTCCCTATACAAAATATCTTACAAAAATTGAATCAAATAGCTCACACACATTATATAATTGGTTAAGAAATCCAGCCATGTATAGAGGTATTGCAGATGAGTATGACAATATTCAAAAGAAGTTCCCTGTACCAGCAAATTCTATTGCACCTACTTTCCCCCAATCCCCTCCATGGAATTGGTCATTTCCCATAATAAATACTGAATTTTCAAAATGGAATAAAGATTTAACCCCCATTGCTTTTGTCCAGAAAAAATTTGCAGAACTTAATACAATTACCTATAAAAATCACTTCCAAATATTTGTTGATGGGTCAAAAATGGATGAGAAGGTTGCAAGTGGTGTTTTCCTTCCTCATCTGAAAATTGCAATGGGTGAGAGATTATTTAATAATTTATCTATAATGTCTGCTGAGTTAAATGCCATAATCATGGCATTAGAACACCTTAAGCAAAACCAACCTTTGATTGCAAATTCGAATAATATTATCATCTATTCCGACTCTTTATCAAGCCTTGAGCTGCTGGCCTCAGCTCCTCAATATAAGTTGGACATTGACACTTATCATTGTCTCAGTATTATTGATAATCTTGCTTCAAGTGGTATAAAAACTTATTTTCAGTATATTCCTAGCCACTCTGGCATAAGTGGTAGTCATCAGGTTGATGAAATAGCTAAAAATGCTATAAATATTGACCAGCAAAGTGGGACACCAATCCTAATTAGAGATATTTTCCGATGTAGGCTATCAGATTTTAATTTTAATAAGATTAATCCTATCCTTTCCCCCTTTTCCAATAAGTATCTTTCTAAAATCTATCATAGAATTCGTTCTGGAACAAATGGACTAAATTTCCTTGCATTCTCATATAAGCTTTCTAATTCAAGTGGTTCAATTCCCCTGTCCCCTCTTTGCAGGCATTGGAATATGAATAATAAAACAATTGACCATTGCCTATTTGAATGTAATATGCTGACTTCTGCACAACATACCTTGCTTTGTAAATTGTTAAAATACTTCAAACACCACAAAATATCACTATCAGCCAAGAGCTTAGCCAACTATTCCTGCAGAAAGAGCACAGAAATCGATATATATCGTATTATATTCGAACTGCTTGAGTCATAAGATCTACTAAAAGATATCTGAGAATATCTAAAAAATAAGAGACAACCAAAACTGTAGCTCTTTAGCCCACAGAGTAAAGCAAAAAGAAGAGGGCTAAATAGTACCAACTGAATAGCCCGCCTGCAGTGAATTAGAAGAAGAAGCAGACCGATACTTCCATTCTCTGGTTTTCAAGTCAGTTGAATTTAAAGGTGTTTTTTCAAGAAATATCGCACCCTATTTGGGAAGTAATTTCTGTCCTTTCTAGTGTTTTGCAAATGGTATTATGCTAACAGCTTTTGATAAGCCACTTTAAATTTAATACATTTTTACAGTAGGGAAGATTCCCCCACCAAAACAAAAATAATGGCCTATTGTACAATTTTTCCCGATTTTAACTCCTCCACAACCTCAGAGTATTTTTAGGCGACCAAATTCTCACTGTTTCGAAGGGAGGAGAATTTTTCAGATCAATCTCGGCAGAGGAAAGAGTCAGACATCCTGCCGCACTTTATTCTAAACACGGAAAGATTTTCTAAAGGATATTTATCCACAGTCACATTTGCATAGACACATTTACTTCATAGGCCGTACCAGAGACGGGCAATGACCGGTATGACAAAAAAATTTTTACCCTTCAGTCTAATTCAGGCCCTACTTGACAAGATTTTGCATGCTACAAACTCAACTCAAACTATACTATAGAGCTATACACTGTAGTTCTTAAAGATGTTTTTCTCATTTAATTCTTCAAATAAAGACTGCTTCAACGAAAAGGTTAACAGACTTATTTCTGGCGACCGGGAAAATTAAAAAAATGTATGATACGCCCTTTCCTTTAGGGCATGGCAAGATTATCTACTAGCTTGTTCTGCAACGAACCTTACAATGAGAAAAATATTTAAGGAGAACAAAAAATTACTCACTGATTACTTGTTCCAGCATAGGAATGTTTTTTTCCAGCAAATTCCAGGCAGCTCTATGGTAATCTCTTTTCAGTTGAGCATATTTCAAAATGGTACTTGCAAACTCAGGCTCCCTGGCTAAAAGAGTGTAGATTTCCGTTGCTAAAGAATCCTAGAACAAGCGGAAAAATCTCATTAAAACAAATTTATGGAGCAAAGAATCTTATAAAAAACTCAAAATATAAGAACATCTACAGGGGATTACATTTTAAGGAGGAAGTGGGGAAGGATTTGTAAAAAGTAGACATTACAACGAAAAAAATACACAAAAATTGCGCAAATTTTGAGCTTTTGGTGAACGGGACTAGTCTGCGTGCATCTGGTATGACGCAGATACCAATGTTAATACAGAAGACCTTAATACTAATGTTATCCAATAGAGTAAAACCGAATTCAGTGTGAAGAAAACACTAGCACAAAATCGTATACACTTTATACATAGAGTTTAGTCCCTTTATTGTGACCATACAAAAGTCATGGACACATTTTTAGGATAAAGAGACAAAAAATCGCTCTAGGGATTTTCTTAATTGTTTTAGTATCCAAGAGCCAGTAATCGCAACAAAAATCAACAGTGACAATTTTAAGACAACAGGACCACATTCTTTGATATTACGGAGCGAAGCAACCCGAGAAAGTTCAATCATCCTTAGCCATACTAAAAACAACTTTGGGAAGATACCAGTTTAAAAAAGAGAAATAATTATATAACTTTCGCAAGAGCAGTCCCACCTACAAGACAGCCGAAAACATTCTTGATCCTTAATGACTAAATAAACCCAATATTAAGCGTCCAGCTAATACAACAAATATCGATAAAAATACAACCAGTAGGATCGAAAATAAGGAATAATAAATTATGATTCAAAACTGTTTAAGCGGACTCACAGAAATCTAAGAAAATGTTGGACCCCCCAAATAACGAAGTAATTCGTAGCCAGTGAAAAAGGAGAAAAATATTACTACTTCAGCAAAGATCTCCGCTCAGACGTCTCAGAACAAAAGATAAAAAAGAAGATGAGAATCCACAAACTAAAATAAAAGCCTCAAAACAAAAAATAAAACATCAGGTTCACCTTCTATAGTGAACAGTAAAAAGGCGACTGAAAAATAAACCCTGATGTTCAATCGCAGATAATATTCATTTGACACTTTATATTGTTCATTTGACACTTTATTTTGTATATGGCTTGTTTTGAATACTAATCTTTTTTTAGGTTTTGAAGCATAATATCTCTTTTTGGGCTGCAAAATATGATGATATGAAAAATGAGGAAAACTAGAAACTGTAAGAGAACCGTAAAGGAGCTAAATCAGCCTTCCCCAGTATCTCTCTTAAGGGCGACTTTTTGACGGATGTGCTTCTCAACTTCAACCACCCATTGCAAAGTTGGGTAAAACCTTTAACTGGGACAGTATTAAAAATGAAATGGTCTGGGTTACCATAAATGGTATAGCAACAAACAAAATATTAATAGTTACAAACGCATCATATCGACCGAACAATAGCAACCAAATCATGACCGATTATTTGTTTAATAAAGATCTTATAGATAGATTATTGGGTTTCTAATGGATAGCTACAGAACGGAAACAAAAATAGGGCATCAAGTGGTTTCAATGCAGCAATTCATCTTGATCAAAATTATTTCTAACACGACGCATCATGATTCTACCTCATTTAGCGATATATTGCTAAAAGAGAATAGTTTTCTTCTTGCGAAAACAAACTGTACCGAGGTAAGGGTGGTGGTAGGAATGGAATCCCTCAACGTGGTTCGAAATTAACTTCAGCTGGACATGCAACTCGTTTTCGCTCGGAGGGACAGCGTCGCTGAGACGTCACTAGGGCTAAGCATAACGATCATTGGATAACTATGTGTATGACTTTCTTCATAAAATCCACGATGTCACTGAACCTGTTAAATAGCGCCGTAGGTCCAGTTCGCTCTGAAATGAAACGTTTGGATATAGCTTGGAGCCAAGCCACTTCTTTGCGATATCATTTGCATGGAAAAGCCCAAATCCCAAAAAACAAAGCAAGAAGGGGTAGAATCAAGTGAAAAACACCAAGTCATTTGTACGAGCACCGTGTTTAAATTACTTGATTTTCGGAGTAGACCAGTTTGACTGAATGTTGTCAGGACGTGAAAGCAGGGAGGGAAATAAAGAAAGAATGTCATGCAAAGAAAGTGTCTCAGGTACAGTAAATGATTAACCTTACCCCAAGGCCGTACCCAGGATTTTTTTCGGAGAGGGTTTTACTAAAAAAAAAAAAAATTGGGGGGGGGGGGGTACACAAAAAAACTCAAAACACATACAAAATTTGTTTATATCCATTTTTGTTATGTTTTTACGAGTCAGACAAACATTTAGTGGGGGTTTCAAACCCCCTAACCCCCCCAACCCCCTCAGGGTACGGCCTTGCCTTCCCCACATCCATCGAATTCTTAGGTAAGACTATAACATGAATGTTTGCAATGATGATATCCGGGAATACTTTTTATATCATTGTCCATCCTTTTGAAGGACAGACCTAAGGGTCTAATTGATGCGACTGATGCCTACTTTCTAACAGAACTTGCATCCACAAACATAGAAATTATTACCATGAGATACAAGAATAAAAACATCAGTGTCACTTTGCAGGGTCCTGTTTACTTTTACCTATGTCGATATTTAATATTTATTAATTTGTTACTTGTAAAATGTACACAAATTATAGGAGCAAATTCAAATACTGGGGTATGAGGGGGGGGGGGGTGGGGGCAATGAGCTTTGACCTTGGGTGCTTCCTTAATAAACAGTATTTTTTTTACCACAAGGTTACAAGTTTCCTCATTTTGTTAATAAATAAAATATTTATGTATTTTTATTCTGTGTATCTGCACTTTAATGAGGGTTTGAAAATATAAATGGCTAAAGATATTCTTTCAAGCGTTGTATTAGTCTAATATGCTTTAAATTTTCAACCGTATTTTCTTCCTTTTGCATACATTTCTTTCAAAATGTATACAGAATCAGTTAATCAATTATTTATTGATTAGCAGATTCAAAATAATGATTTAAAACTAAAGTGATTGCCTCGACAATTATCAATGCTCTTTCCAAAGGCTTCACTTAGGCATCAATATCCAATACAATTTGAATTAAATACAATAAAAGGCCAACTTTAGACAAAGGAGGATACTTTTATGCTGGTAAAATTAAGTTGAAATTAATAAATATAAGCATTCTAAGAAACGTTTTTGTTCTTTTATATAAGCTTGATTAGCATTGCGATTTATTATTATTTTTTTAATCTTTTGACAAATAAATACACGCCATTTGAAGAGTTTGAGGGTTCGGTAAGCTTGATTAGACCAACCTTGAAGGCCATTGGACTTTTTTAAATTTATTTTTGTAGATGTTATGATATGTAAAAAAACAAAAACAAAAAAAAACAATGTTTGAGACACAAATCTTTTTTGGTGAAGCATAAATCAAACCCAACCTTTAGCTGATTTGATGGCCCCACTCTCATTTTTATTAATTTTTGTTACGTTTTAAGTTTGACCTTATTAGTCATTCTAATTTGTTTTGGTTTTACATTTTATCTACTCATGCGTAGCAATTTCTGTTTGTTTTGAGTTTTACTTATTATATGAGTTTGTTTCCAGTCATTTTAGATTTTAGTATCGCTCATTCTTTCTTTTTTTGTTTTTACTTTTCTTCTCTTAAAAAATGTTTTCTAATTAATAAGATTTTCTTGAAACCTTACAGCGTTGATGAAGTCAGTATTCTGCAGCTAAAAAACGGGGCTGTGCTTTGATAGAACATCTGGGTCAAGACCCCCCCCCCTTGTGAAAAATTCCTCCCTGGAGCCATGTCTCTAGGTTTGACAACCCCTCTTCCAGCCCTAAGGGCAAGGGCTGTAAGCTATGCAAGTTGCCCATTGTTGAAATATAAGGCTTTGATGGGAAGGGTGGTCGCATAAGCTTTGGAAGGGGACAGATGCATCAAAGGGTGCACTTTAATGCACTAAGCATCCTAAATGTCATTGAGCCTTCAGATAAATGCAGAATTAGTTCTAAGGAAGGAACGGGGGACGGGGGGTGGAGTTAGAAATTGACATTTAATCCCTTATGTCTGGTCTACACTGTTATTATGAAAGTGAAGAGTAACATTAAACCCCAAAATTAGCAGAATTTACTCCGTATAGCAGGGAGGCTGCCTCTTCCTCACCCCTCCCCTCGTAGTCATAGAAACTTCGGAGGATACTAACTCGATCGAATATTCAGAGTTCTAGTCCTTTTTTATAAGTCAAAAGCAATTGGAGACCAACCATCCCCTGTCCTAAAACTGTTTTTGATATCTGGTCCCTTTGTTACCCCTTAGGATATCTGATCGACATTTTGAGGTACCTTCTTTGTACGTACTCTGTGGCTGCTCTATTGTGCGTTTGGTGAGATTTTCCATGGGGGGGGGCAGCCCCCAGAGCATCTGACCCTTCTTATGCAGCTAGTATTTATTCAGGGAGTCGTACCTTCAACCTTTTACACAGGAGATCTTACTCCCATCCCAAAGAGAGGTAAACTCGTGTCCTGATGTACATCCTTCCACCCTATTACTGTTTCCACAACATCCTGCAAACTTTCTCAATTATTATTTTTTGAAGATTCGGAGGAAAAATGTTACACTCTTCCCCATCGATTTCATTTTAAAGACGGTATCGAGTGCATAGACGCTTTGTCAGCAATTGCAAATACATTGGTTGGTGCCAATGCTTACAGTAGTCATTTGTTATAGCTGGACTTGACGTGAGGCGCGCTTTCGATTTATGCCACAAAGTTGCTCCAAGCTGCAAAAAAGGAGGTCAATCCTGTAATGATTAAACAAATGAGAAATATGAATTCGAGTCTTAGTATTCGTATCAAGATTCTTTATACAAGCCACAGTCCTCCTGCCTTGTACTTCTCCTGCCTTGTTCAATAATGGTGTTTTAGACGCAAAGGAAAATATCTTTTATTCTTCATGTTATCAATATATCGTTTGTCTTATATGCTGATGGTATCCATAACCTATGTCAGACTACTGAGCGTATCTTTTCCGTTTCTTCCTCAACTTTTCCCTCTTATCTGATGAATGCCGTAATGTCAGTCAAGAATTCAAATCAGAAATATCAGAACTTGTTCCACCTTATTGTCATGATAACTTTTGGTCTTTCATGGGGGCTGAAGCCATTCTGACCAATATCCTGCAGGTAACCTTGAATATAGATCTGAAAAAATTTTGGAACCTCAAAAGCATAACTGGAGCCCTACCACTTAATCCCCCGTCATGTTTGGTAGATCTTCGGAAAGCCCGAATTTTAGATGCAAGAAAGACTGGATTCCATAGCCCCCCTCCCATACCTACGGGGCAGAATACAAATTGACTTGTCAAAGCCTAGTTCTAGATCCATTCTTGATATGCAGACACAATTTTAAAAAATTCACTTAAGATTCGGGAATTCGACTGACTTTTCCGGAATGATCTCCGGAGAATCTAGGAGAAAAATACAATTTTGGTCTCAGTTTCTCGAACATAAAATTTCGTGTTCAACAAGGGTTCTAAGAACCTTAATTTTGGATCAAGAACTGTCCTGCAATGTCTATTTCTTTTTTTTTTCTGTTTTTTTCTGTCAGTTTTTTTATTTAAGAAAAACTACTGGAAAATTTTGCAAACTTAAATAGAATATTCTTCTTAGCTTTACGATTTCCATATCAGAAAACTGTACCAACTGCATCTCCGAATTGTATTTGGGAGTCACGGGCCATTGATCTCAAAGGAAGAAAATCTAAGAAAGGAGGACCAGTGCTCCGAACCACAATTACCTTTGATATTTCCACTTTTTGATAACTGTCTTCCATATCTTCCCTTAGTTGGTCAGATTTGGTATTCCCTGAAGACATACGATTTGACTGATACCTAAAAAGTGTAAGCATTATTTATTCTATTTGAGTTCTGATTAAAAGTAAATGAACTTATTTAAAAATAAAATAGTTTCGTCTCATAATTATATATACAAATGCATTTCAATGTTTGGATTTAAGAAGAGTCAAACCTCGTTTCGACAGCCAGATTTCACATCACTTAACTAAACATAACAAACGACTCGGTGTGTGCAAACATTTGGTTCCCTTCATTTCGAGCCTGGTTCATCATGGCGGCAAAAATCCTCAAAAAGAATTCTTTAAAAACAGCATCCTGTTTATTTACTAGTAAAAATATGCTGACTGATGCGTAAAAAATCTACCCTTTTTGAGCAGAATAATCTTTCTAGGAAGTTCAGTGAACTTAAGTTTCATCAGATATACCGATTCGAATCTCCAGAGATTCCTCCTATAAAAACATTCTGAATCTCCCCTCTCCTCATGAAAAACCATATGTAATACTGGAATAATATAGAAGTACCAAAATAATAAATCTCCTCAAAGGAGATTCAAATTACAATCCACAAAAACCCCTCTTTTAGTCACAAAGCATATATGTTTAGGCACACAGTGCCCACCACGAGTCACCATGTCCTCAAAAATCGAGAGGACTGTTAGATGGTTTTTGGATAGTCGGAAGCTGATTGGTTATCTCAGAATGATCAAATCGGTTGATGATTGATCCTACCCAGGCCCAAACTTATATTTTGTAGCATAAAATGATAAAATTGTCGCTTTGGTTAAGTGCACTCTTCATTGCTATTTACAAAGGGTGCTGTAATTCAAAACTAATGCACATGCATTCTTTTAATGTGTAAAAGAATCCTATTTCTCAGGGTTTTGCTCCTTCTGGACTAATTGACATCTTTACTAGAAGCCTATTCCAAGAATAGTTAGATCAACCTTCGAAAGTGGTATATGAAACATTTATAATAAATCTCTTGCAATGGTCAATTATCTTTCATTTATATATACACAAACATCATCACTTAACAGGGTGCTAGATCTCAGCATTTGCAAATCGAATAAATGTTTTCCTAACGCATTCATTCGTTCAACGCGATTCCATTTGGGAAGAGTTAATTTAAACACAGATTAAACTGATAGTTTATATTAAAATATCCTTAACGACCAATTAATTAATATGAATTAAATGCATACATTTGGTGATTGTTAAATCATTAACATTTAACCGTTTAAGACAGTTCATTAAATGGTCCATAAGTAATCCAGACTCGAAAGAAACGTAACATATCTATGCATAGAGTGTTGGAAGAAATAAGGCTATGGATTCATCTAAGAGACCACTCCTCCCCCAGTTATGGACGTTTTAAATTAATGAACGATTGTGGTTTTATGGCAAGGCCAATAAAAAAATTCATTGAATTATCTATTACACTTCATAGCTGCTTATATTGATAACAGGTTAGGTTAAAATGCATGACCCTCCAGGACTCTGAGGATCCCTAGTAATAGGGACCATCAGTCCTTAAATTATTTTCATTTCAACAAAATGACAAATGCCCACTTTTCAGCCACAACGCAACGCATGAACCCTATGCGCTTGTAAAAAGACTATTTGCTCAACTTAGTACCCTTACTCTAGGAGTATCATGAACCATGGCATCCTTAGCTCCACATTTTAGAACTTCTGAATATTCTATTTAAAATGAATATCTTGAAATTGGCCTGATGCCAAGTGTGGTTCCGAGGCATAAATGGTACAAAATGGGTGATTTCAAGTCAATCTATCCGTTTCGTCACCCTAAAACGGCGATAGATCTAAGTATTTGCGATGTAGTAACCTTTTCTTTAATTTTCAAAGATCAGTTGTTCTATGTACAAAAGCCGAAAGAAATTAGTATTTAAGAAATTTAGCCATTTGATTCATTTTAAGTCATGAAAATCTGGTCGTTTAGTACCCTTCCCGAAATAATAATGAATCAAAAGAGATATGAAACATCTACTTTATATGCATGAAATGGGGAGAAGAGAAGGGGGGAGAGGCTGGGGGCCTTAAATTCACACCTGAAGTAGAGTAATATTTTAACCTTAATGCTAACTACCAAGCCCCTGTTTTTCAATGGGATATTCTTTTAATTAAGACAACTGACCTCTGGGGAGGGGGGACACGCCTCATACCACCCCTGAATGCATATCTTTGAGCCTTTTCGGGCATTCTGGTTCAGATAACCCTCTTGAAATTTTGATTAAATAATGTATGTTACCTAAGGAGCATAAGGTACGTAAAAAGGGGATCTCTTAAAAAGGAGACTCAATCAGCACTTGATCTGTCATCAACAACACTAGCTCTTGGCATTCACAACCGAATCAGCTCTTTCTTATCAAACAATAAGCTGTAGGAACAAAGTGGTTCAGTACAATTCTCTAGGGCTTTAATGAAAGAAACAATAGGATGGTTAGGTCATCTTTACAGATGACAGATAATAGATTACCGCAAACCATACTTTTTGGCCATCCATCGGGGGCCCGATAAAAAGGGGGATGTCTTCGAATGGAGTGGGAAGAAGTCATTAGAAAGGATTTAAAGGAAATGGAAACTTCGTGGGAGAGAGTAAAGGGCGAAGCTTTAAGAATATTGAGGTGGGGAGGAGAGTGCGGAGCTTTTTTAACCTAAGGCGGCTTCGTGCTACGACGAGTTGTTAGTAGCAGTAGTATACATGCTTTATATATGCATATGGTAGAAATATATTTCTTTTTTTTTTTGCTTATTCTAAGCTAGTGATCTTGATCTAACTAACGGATATTATGATCTAAAAAAATAAAATAAAACAAGATCTGATTCGCACTCATATTTCCCTGGGTCTTGAGCAGAAGTTTAAAGAAGTGGACATAAAAAGTCACCAAATATCGGTTAAACCCGCTTACATTTTTTCGTTGGTGTAGTATTTATTTAATTTCAACAAATTTGCTGAAATAAGGCAGAAGGCGCCATAGAAAACAAATACACCTCCAAAAGTAGCTAGTTTGTTCAGGAATTCTTTTCCAAAAAGCAAAAATTGTCAAAAAGTAAAAAAGCTCCATATACAAATATACTAATAATACGAATTGTTCAATTTAAAAGCAAAAAAATATGAATTTGACGAATGAAAATCTATGAATAGTTTGCTGGATTGGTGCCAACCCTTCTAAGTCATAATGGAAAGTCTATGAAAAGAGTGCATTGTTAGTGAACTCTTGCAAGCAGTTGTCAGACAAAGCAGATCATCTCATCTAAGAGGAAAAGAAGATAAGCATAATTATTAATGGATAGAAATCTACAGTAAAGCACAAAGAATGATTGCAATCTACATACACTTTTCGAGATGCATCCATTTCCAGTGACAGTTTATTCAGGTTTCGTCTATTTTTCAAAATGGCAACCACTTCGCTTTCAACTTGCTGTAAATGAGAGGTTACTATTTGTTCAACTTTCAATTCATATTGAAGTAGTTCATAGCCAAGTTCATTCTCTAGAGACCCTACTTCATGGAGAATTCGCCTGAAAGAAAATAGACACTACCTTAATTAGAATTTTAGCACAGGCACGACCAAATAACTAGGACGATGTAGCAAGCTAAGAATGCAGATGTGGATGTTTAGGAACAGTGTTTTCACAAGGTCATTTCGAAAAAAGAAGAAGAAACGTGTATCCAAAAAAAAAGAAAGAAGTAATGTTTCAAAAAGAGGAAGCATTACATATGAGACGGTAGAAAATTCTTCTTGCAAAAAGTCCGTTTTGGTATTGTATTTACAAATATTGCATTATAGTTTTGTTTTGAAAAAAGAAGAAGAAATATCTAAAGCTTAAAGTGAAATCTCAGACGTCACCAATAGGAACAGCAGGGCTCATTACTGCATAGAGGAAGTATTATCAGGAAACTAATATTTAATACCCCCCCCCCCCTCCTAGATTTGAAAAATACCTTTTTTAGTATCTTCATTTGAAAAACGGCCAAATCATCCCTGGTTATAAAGAATATATAGTGAGGTATAGTGATCGAGTAAATATCATTGAGGAAACACAGATTAATTTCAGGATATGTTCAAAACAAGCTGCCATAGTTCGTAACAACTATAACTTCTACCACAGATTACTGCAGCACAGGGTCACCTGATGCAACACAGCTGCACCAGATCATATTTCAAGTTTCACTTTTTACCTCTTCCATGAAGTTTCAATTTTTCTTAAATTATTTTCAAGTACCTCTTCCCGCCCCAATCAGGGGGCAACCTGACTTTTGTTTTGTACCAGAAAGATGGCTGAAAAGCATAATCTTTAGTATTCTGTCATCCTTTATTCGTAAAATATGGCCTAGTCATCTTAACTTTCTTACATTATAGCCATAGAAAGTGGTACCGAGCCATATTTTTAGTAGAGCTTATTGTTTGACGAACGAGATCCTTTGACAAATCCTCTGAAAAAATTTAACAGATATTCTCAGTCTTTTGATGCACCCACGTTTCACAGCCATACTGCAGATAACATTGTAGAAATGTCACAGCCATATCGTTGCAGAAATTTTATCTTACGAAGAGGAGAAAGCGTATGTAGAGGGTGAAGAGGAGACCGTAATATCCAATGCTGTCAGTGGATCAACTACCCCAACCATTCGTGTAAATATGGCTAGTGGGTTTTCTCAAAAGAGTAGAAACTCTAAATTTTCTCATGATCGCAGATCAAAGAAAAGGAGGCTGATTGATCAAATAATATGTCAGGTCACTCATATGAGTGCCCTGAGTGCCACTGATATGATATGAGTTTGGCAGCCCATGCCCAGATATTAAAAGATCCTATTTCGGTTGGTGCAATCAATATAACCATTGCCTTCTGTAAAAGACATTCGACTCAGCTGCCAGGGATTGCAGCTTCGGCAAGAAAAGTTCTATCGTTGCCAGCAGCAAGTGCGGCAGCAAGAAGAGTTTTCAGTGACACAGGACTAATAGTTATTGCTAAGCGTTCGATGTTAACTTCACACCATGTCAACACGCTTATTTTTTATATATGAAAACTACAATGTTGTCATAGCTTTTAAGGGAAGTATTCGGGTTTTACTTCTGGGTAAGTGCCTTGAATTTTCAACTCTGGCTCAATAAAGCAAAATAACAGCAACCAACAAAAAAGCTATCCTACTACAAAATGTCTCAAAAGTCAAAGGAGAGAGGTTGGGGATCAGATTGTAAAACGTGACAGCAATTTTTCAATGGGATGCTATTAATGGAAAAACTATGGCAAAGTGAACATAGGTGGACATGGTTTTCTGAGTATTCCATTCAAATGAATAGAAGAGATATCAGGGAATTTCCACATAAATATAGGGTAGTCAAAGAAGTGGAATGTTGGTTACACGACCAGGAAATCCAGACATAAAATAAAAAATAGTCACCAGATTCTCTTCAGGTATTTTGTCCGATGCTAGGTCATGCTAAAGCAGCTGAAAAGGAATTGTGGATCCCAAAATACTCTAACTTAGAAGGAATTCCAATAAGAACTGATACAAACTTAGTTTTCGAAATTCTTAAAAAATAACCAAGAAAAATAGAAGAAATAGAACAAACGCTGATCGATCGGCGGCACACTGCTGATCAGTTTTCAGAGGCGCACCACAAAAAATACGCGCCACCGCAGCGCATAATTGCGTCCACTGCTGAATTAAATTTCGGCGCCGCTTGGGGGACTACTAGCAATGCTAACCGTGAAAGTAGAGCTATCCACTTTATAATTTCTCTCGTTACCAAACATCACCTCTTCACCCTCAGTTGCTCCTAGCCTAAGCGACTTGGTTTTCTTAACATTAATTTTCAAACTTACCCTTGCGCTGTGAACTCTTTTAACCACTAAAAATTCATCCGTATTGCTAACATTTTATCTGTGACACCCAAATCATCTGAATAATCTAAGCCTAGAAGATTTTACCTTCCCATTTGATGCCACGTTCAGGTACAGAGTTATATAAAAAAAGAGAGACAGATAGAATCAGAGAGGAAGAGAGAAAGAGAGAGAGAGAGAGGGAGAGAGAGAAAGGGAGAGACAGAGAAAGAGAGGGAGAGAGGAAGGGAAAGAGCAAGAGAGTTATACTCACCCTAAAACGCTGGAATCTCCAAAAGGAGTGCTCGCTTCTAACATGGAATTAGCCAAAAGAATCTCAGGAATTTTTTTCTGAAATAAGAACAATACTTAAAATACATAGAAAGTTTCAAATTTCAAAACAAAATAGCAATTCTCTTCTCTTTATTTCTCGAGGTGAAATATCAGTGATATGTACGACTACGTCCACAACTCCAGAAAAAACTGTTTACTTTTATTTATGACTGCATCAAAGCCGTAAAACCAACTAACAAGCCGCACCAGCTCAGTCGTTAGAGCATGTTATCGATAATAATCTTAATCGGAGTCTTGTGAATTCCGGCCTCGAAATCAATAGTTTCTCCAATAAATAGGAGAATACATTCTTTTTTGGGATAAAAATTACACTTAAGAAATAAAAACTCATTACTAGAGTAAAATACGCGTGCAGATGGAGAAAGATTTCGATAAAATACGGGAAGGAGAATTCAATTTTTTCCTCTTAGTAAATGACTATTTTCAAAACTTGTTTTGGAAAATCTATCCTACTTTGCTACACAACTGAAGGATCGAGTTGAACTTTTCTGTAGTTGACTCTAATTAAAGACAGGAAGGAAGGCTGTATTTTTTTTTCTCGTAAATTCCTATTTTGTCTTATATCTAGAGGATCGAGTTGACTTCAATTAAAGACAGGAAAGGGGTTTGGTTTTTTCTCTTCATAAATGTGTGTTTCAGAAGTAATAGCTTTGGTAAGTCTACTCTATTTTGTCTCACAACTCGAGGATAGAGGTGAAATTTTCAAGGAAAGCTTTGTTGGAGGGAGGAGGTGAAGGGACAAGGCAAATCCGAATATCTTATTCTTCATCTATACCTTTCTGATTGCGGACAAACAGGAAGTAGGGGGATAGAAGTTTCAAGATTTTGACAGTTTTTTTATGAGACTTTCTCCTCTCTCGACTAAATTCTTATATATCTCTCCTCTCTTAAAAATTCCGATTTATTTCTGTTCAGTTCATCCTAACAACATATTGTCGTCCTTTTATAAGAAACTGAAATCCCTTCAAATTCAACTTTGTTTTACACTTAATGTCGACGAGGATGCTGTGTATAATATTTTTTTTTCTCCTCATAAGAGCATACGTTACATTTTGTTTTTATTGGTCAGCCGTACGACAGATTCTGCAACTAATTAGCTTTGTATTCGACAAAAACTGAGAGGTATTTGTTAATAGATATAATCTACTTAAAAGGATTTCATTAAATAATATTTCCGATAGTTGCATAGATATTTCTACTTTTTTGATAGTCAGTAAAAGAGTGAGTAAAATTTATTTTCTGATTATCAAAACCGAGTTTACAGTCTTCCTTTATCATTCATTCTCTCAATAATTTTTTTAAGACTATATACGAAAAGGACTGATTTTTGGCAAAGAATAAATTAAAAATATAGCTGAACGCTTTTTTATTCTAAGAAGTGTCTTCTTGATATACTTTGTTGGGACAAAGTGTTTGACAGAGACTAATTTGTTGAAATGCTCTGGGTTCCATTTGAGCATTAATAGGTTATAATCCTCATTTGGCTGCTCAATTTTACATGTGGGGACAATTTTCCGGAGGGTTAATTGTCTGCAGGGAGGTTTTTTCTTTGGTGGGGGGGGGAGGACTTTCCATGGGGAGGAATTCTCTGCGGGGGAGGAGGAGGAATCAGTCCAGAGCCGTATATATAACATATATATTTTCTCACACTTCTTTTTTCCACAGTAGTCGCATCTGTCCCATGGCCTGCTAAACACGAAAGGATTTTTCGGGCCGAAACGCTGCATGCTTTTTGTAGTGCATCAATTCGCCGTTCAGCTAACAATAATGATTCATCCAATACTTCTGTCTTCTCATTCCTGTTAAAAAAAGAAATGTATTTATTTGTTTCTAGGAAAATTAGGAAAATACACAATAAAAATACCAGAAAACTACCACTATTTGGTTAGCTTTGCCTCATAATAAACGATACACGATTTTATTACCAAACGCCTTACACGGTCATGCCGATCAGCGGCAGTTCTTGTCATAATAAAATATAAAGCACTAAACATATAAAAATCACAGCTATAGCCATCGTCATACAAATTTATACTTTGATTCGAAATATCACAGAGTCAAACTAAAACCTAAGACATTGAAATATCCAACTATTAGAGGAAAAAACTTTAAAAAACAAAAACGAATAAAAAGAATAATGAACTAAAGCAAATAAAAATGTACAATTATTGACGAGTGAGTACAGTATTAAAAAACTTGACGAACAAGCGAACAAACTTTACGCATATGCCGTGCTGGTACCGGCTGACTTTTTGGTACCGGTTGAGCGACTTGTCGCGGGAGCTGTTGGCGCGAAGGGAGATGCTCAGGGGGAGGATTTCACGACAAGGCCGTACCCAGAGGGACGGTCAGGGGGGTTTGAGCCCCCCCCGAAATGTTTGTCTGACTCGTAAAAACGTAACAAAAATGGATATAAACAAATTTTGTATGCGTTTTTAAGGTCTTTTTGTGTACCCCCCCCCCCCTAATTATATTTTTTTTTAGTAAAACCTCCTCTGAAAAAATACTGGGTACGGCCTTGTTTCACGAAGCCGCGGATTTTCAAAAATACCGGCACCAAATTTAAAACACAATATATCACGGCGTGTTGAAAGAGTTGTAAGTGAAAATTGTTTTAAAAGGGAGCAATAAGGGACTTTGGGAGATTTAGACACTACCAGAAGAGCTCGGTATTGGATCCTTTCCAGGCTCTCCTTCTGGTCCGAACTCAGGCTGTAATGCCGAACAGGACAAGCGTATTCTACCAGTGGTCTGACAAATGTAAGAAAAATACACAATAGGTGGGGGTTGGGACACCATGACGAGCAAGGAGTTTTAAAGAAAGGATATCCAGGTTTACCAGTTTGATCATCTCCTGTGTATGTCTTTCCCACTTCAGGTCTTGTGTGAGATATATTCCTAAGAGTTTGATACTCATGATGCTGCAGCCTGAAATATTCTGTAAAGCAAGGGATGAGTTGTCCCTCAGAAAACAAAAAGTTAATACGAGTGTTTTTGCACGATTGACAATCACTTTGCCCTCCTCAGCTTAGCTGATTAACTCGCCATTATTCTGTCTGCCTCGCTTGAAATACTCTTTTCATCCAGCTCCAGTACGGATAGATCAGCAACGAACTTAAGGAGATCCGACTCATCATTTTCAAACTCATTTACCATAACCGAAAAAAGTAGAGGGCCTAAAATTGTTCCCTGGGGAACTCAACAGTAGATTGGCTGGGGATTAGAATAGGCTGATTTATACTTAGTTTTTCTACTTCTACCTGAAAGAAAATTTGCAACTATTCTTACCAAATATAATAGAGAACTACAGCAGGTTGTTTAATTTCACTTTATTAATTTCATAAAAGACACACGTTCTGGAACAAATACTAACGGGATAGCTAACTGCGTTAAAAGGAGAAGAAAGAATGTTAATATGGACAGTCTTCTTTTTTCGGCTTAGAAGTATACATAAGAAAAACTTACGAATAACATGTTGCAGCATAGCAAGAGAGTAATATAAGGTCTGGTAAAGACTTTTTTTTTATGTTAAGACGGTGTTTACTGCCTATGGTCCCTGCCAAAGCCGAGGGAACGAGAATAACACGTCACAAAATCGGTCAGGATTTTCATCTACATACTTATTGGCAAGCAGATATATTAAATAACCTTATCTGGCAATCAGTTGACACGTTAAAGAGAACTGCATCCTAGCCGATATTACACCCAGAAGGGCAATTCTTAAACTCTTTTGATTTTTATAAATAATCAGAAAGTAACAAAAAAAGACGAAGAATTAGACGAAAAAAAATATTTAACATCAATTCCATTTGCACACGGATACCTTATACTGTGATTATCTTTATGTAGTCACGCTTAAAGAGTTTATGTGCCTAGCATGTTGCAGTCGGCTTTGACTCCGCCACCTTCGACTATTTAACTAATTAAATACTTTCTGTTATTAAGTACCCCATCTGTTATGAATTGATTAGTAATTTTGAAATCACACTTATTCGGTTAATTTGACCTAATGCTATACATACAAATAAGGAGAGCAATCTAACTTAAAAATGTCAATAAAATTTAGTCGTGTGGTTATTAATAAGTTAAGTTTCATTGAACAGCTGCAAACAATATAAATTCAATACACTTTTATAACCACAAATCGCTGCAGGAAAACAAAATTATCCGTTTTAATGCAAGAAACTAATATAATGATGAGATACATATAGAGCTGAGTTAAACAAAGAACACCTTTATGAATACTGCTATTCCGCTCTCTTTTCCTTAAAAAGAGTAAATACTTAATTTTTGCATTATACCTCAGGAAAGGCAACAAAATGTTTACAAGTATCCTAGAAGATCCACATGAGTACAAAACATAGCCTCTCATTAATTTTAGGTTCGAAAACTTCTGTTAAATCAAAAGTTTAGTTTCTTACTATGACCCAAGTTTCTAATATCCCTATTAAGAATGGAGCAAAGGAAAGTCTCCAATTTCTTTAGAGAATTATTAAATTTTAGAAGGCACATGTGATATCATTCTTCTAACTCAGTTCTAAACAGAGAAACGAAATCACAAATTCAACCAAATTCGCTCAAAGAAATTGCTGGTAAAAGTAGATTGCACCACTTTTAGACCCATGAGAAACATGCGCCTTACTTAATCCGAAAATGTTTCTATTTACTACTTTGTAAAAAAAATGACAATGGGGCAATTTTGTAGGTTTTTAAATGACAATACCAAGAAAAGAAATTTTTCAATGAAAATACCAAAAAAAGAAGATATTTTTCAAACTCTAGGAGGGGGATCTTAGGAGGCAAACGCCCCTCCCTCTCAATCGACACCACTGAACAAGGGAATCGTCGCTCGTTTTAACCACTTTTGGATTAGTCTAATTTCAATTTAAATGTCCCCTGCTTGCTTTTCTGCTTGAACGGAGCTTTCCGCTCGAAAGCAGAAACATATCTCGAAAAACTGAAAGTTTGGCGGATCAACTTCAAATAATGCTCTCTGATATAGTCAATAACTCTTACCACTTTCTCGCAATAAACTGAAACGGAGGGATAAGAAAAAATAGGACAAAACCAAATTATTGCTCCCACAAAACAATTATTTATACGTCACTGCATATACCAAATTTAAAATTCATTATGAATTTAGGGGGGAGTGAAGGGGGTTTATTTGGGGGTTGGTCCCACCCCTAAATAAATTTCCCGTGCGTGTGCAGTAATTTTTGCAGAAGCTATACAAATAATGTAAAGCAAAAAAATAATTTTTAACCTAGAGAACAAAGTCAAAGAAAAAGTTGTTACATAAAACAATCCAACTTGAGGCCTGTTCTTATTGGTCAATTATGAAATACAGATCTCTTATTTTACATGCGTGCAACATTGAATCCAGAGCTAGGAAGTAAAAACAGTGAATTGTACAAATTTATAATGGAGGATAGAAATTTTTTTATCAGTGTTTGTAGCAAGGCCAGACATTTTCGCGCCTCATCTGGCATCTGAAATTCAGACGTTACGTAGAATTTTGTTGAAGCATAAGCTCCCTAGACCTACATAATGGGGGTAAAGTTGGAAAGACAAATTACATGCAAAACACAGAGAAACAGGGTCACATGCGCCAGGAGGTCCTTATGTCCTCATACCCCACCCCCTTCCAAACCAAAATATTTCAAAAAATTTCCCCCTATCTTTCAAGACATCATGGGTTTGCAACTTTATCCAACCAATTCATCTTCCGTTGAATTTTATGTCAAATAACACTAAACAAACACCCCAGCTAAACAAAGAAAACGAATGATGCTTCCACTTGCAGAACAATGCATTCGTATTTTAATTAAATAAGAAAAGAAACAAGTTTTTCTTTAACGGAAAGTAACGAGCAATATCAATACTCAAAACGAACATAAATTATTCCGTATATGAAGGGGTTGCCCCCTCCTCAAAACCTTGCTCTTTACGCTAAGCTTTTACCACTTTTTTCGAAAATCCTTAGGCATTTATCATGCATATTCGCTGCTAAGTTACTTGCCATATGATTCAATGTCTGCCTCATGCATGTAAAAAACTCCTGAAATGTTTATGAAATCGATGTAGGACTGTCTACTCTCATTTCGGCATGAGTGCTAAGCGCAGAAGACTTCTGAACGGGTTCCAAGCATTTTGCAACCTCTAATCATGTAAGATACTCTCACAAAGGCAAACAAGGTGACTTTCACCAAAACGGTTGTGTGAAGAGGCTGCTTCAGCAATAGAAGAATTAAAGCCGTGTTTCACAAATGAGTTTTTCAAGACTCAACTCATGTCTATAATAAAGTATTAAATTAAAAACGCTTCGGAACCCTTTCGTGAAAACACCGCTTGACTTTCATAAGACAAGAAGCAGAAGAGCTAGTCAGAACCTTTGCTGTTGAATTTATGAACTTGTCTTAAACGACTGTTTCAAGCATACTGAAAATTGATGAAAAAAGGAATATGGATGTTTACCCCTTCGACAAGTATGTCCGGCCATTAAAACATGAAAAATCATGTCTTAGCTTGTGAGTGACCCATTACTCAAGCCAAGACAACTTGCTCTGGGCTGCTTGAGACTTTTACATTGCAGCGAATACCCAAACGAAAGCACGCTTCAACTTTGAATATCCCACTTTGGAATTTACCAAAGTGTTGGTGCCAAATTTACCAAGGAGCTAGGCTTTAGAATTCTATCAACCCATCTTAACAATTTTTGTACACCCTTATGGGTAAAGCAAAGATTGATTCAGATTGGAAACACCAAGTCATGACTGACTTCTCAGTAAATCTGAATCATGAAAATGCATAAGGAAAAGAACACTGGATACATATTTAATCCTAAGAATAGTGCTTGAGATGTCCGTTTTCCTCATCCCAATTATTGATCCAATGGGTATTGAATCTTTCCTTTAGCAATATCGTAACAGAGAGACTATTCAGTGAGTTGAATAACATCAAAATTGAGCAACACGACCGTCTTGCTCAGTCAACGACAACTGGTCTGTTGGAGTACAAATATATAATGAAGAGTGCTGATAATACTGCCATATCAATGGTCTTGGATTATCAAATGCAAAGAAAGCTAACACTGGCAAAGACTAAAACTTCCTCAGAAAAGGCAGCTTTACTAGCGTGCCAGCACTAGTATTTCTTTTGTTGCCAAATAAAACAAAATATTCATGAATAGATGTCCCAGTTGCGACAATGACGTGCAAATAAGTACTTAAGGCATTCTTTTTGTCGCTCAGTTATTTTTCGTTTTCAGGAAGTCACATATCTTTGGCGCAAGCAAGGGCCACGGCTTGCTCTTTTCTTCCTCTCTAGAAATAGTTGGTTACATTGCTTAGGAGCAATCACTACTGCGACACGAAATCAGTGAAATCCCGTTCACATGAGGTTTGTCAAGAGAGAACGCTCCAAATGAGCAAGAAAGCTTAGAACCAAGTAATGCTACAATTGCAAAGAAGACACAGTGAATGGCCATTAACCGTAACTTCAAGTTCATATGATGGCGTCACTACTCAAGGCGAGAGATTAAGGGCGATGTTACATATTTTGGAATCCTGCTTCGGCAATTTTTTTATTCTGAAGAAGCTGACTAGTGGGCGCTGGTGACTGATCAAAACATTGACACTTGTAACCCTTTTTCTTCATTGATGGTAATCCACATGGGACTTAAGCATATTCGCAATCACGACTATCCTAATGACTTTCAAAAAAGTTTCGTTCAAATGGGCCAAATCACGACAACACTTAAGTGAATAGTTCCTTTGCTTATGGATTAATAAGTAAAAGTGCTATTTAGCAATGAAGAAATTTGTGCTGCTTAACAAATGCTAGAAGGCAGGCTTAGAGATGTGGAAAAAGCAGCGTCTTTCAGCAGGACATATTTCGACATTTGTTCTGAATGACTACATGAACTACATACTTTTTAAATAAAAAATATTATTCTATCTGTATAAATAAACTTGTGATCATTAAAAAAAAACAAAAAAAACTGCACGGTTTTGTGCATCATGTAGCTGCATCTTCAACACGTACGGCATGGACTACTGAGGGTTTTTTGCTAAGTAAAAAGGGATTTTTTGCGGTTTTCCGACTATTCAACAGGATTTCCAGGAAAAAGTAGTGGAAACACTGTCAGGTGACTTTTACAATTTTGAAGGGATATAAGCAGGAACTGAAAATAGATCTAGATTTGTACATAGTGGTACTGACAAGGGTTAAAAGGCAAGCAGTTAAACAGATATATAACTGTTCCCATTTTTCGGTTTGACCCCTTCTTAACTTAAAGCTCTTACGCAATAGGTGAGCATTCAGAGGTGGGTGACTAATCCTTGAAAAGTCATTAACTACTGACTTTAAATATCTATTTACGTTTTGCAAAAGTTGATTTTTTTTTTAGTTTCTATTTCTATTCCTGTAAATCAAAACAGTAAGGCTCGTTATTGGGAATAAAAATTATACTGACCTGTTGGAACAATTCACCACAAATCTTATTGCTAAAAGTGGTCCTTAAGGTACTAGTCATCCACTGACCTCAGCAATACTAGTCTTACTATGTCAAATACTTTCACAAAAACTTTTGAAGGTAAAAAGCACAATATTAAAATGACTAGGAAGGAAATAAGAAATTTCCCAAAATAAAATTAGCAGTTTTGTAACTTGGGATTTTTGAGGTGTAGTGTATGTGTGTAGTGAACTAAGTGAACTAAATGTGTGTGGATTAATGATGCTCCCCTGTAGATGAAACTATATTACTTTGAAATCAGAAGTGGATATAAATTAGGATTATACCAAATAGCTGTTTGTTCCAAACTTTCCTACAATATTACTATTACAGACACCTACTTTCTTGTATCTTTTTTGGTATATATCCGGTGTTTTAACATCTTTCCAAGCTATCTCATTGACTTCTTAATTATTAACAACTTAAAAAAAAGACACGGTTTTTTCAAATGGTAGTAACAAGCACTGTTAGAACTTAAAGCAAATGAATAATGAATATGCGGGGGGGAGGGAACCCTCTTAAACCCCTGCTCTTTACGCTAAATTTGTCAGCATGATGGTTAGAGAATGAAAGGGGTCATTTGTTTCTGTTTTTTTAAAAAAGAAGTGGAAACAATCAGATCAAATGTAGTGAATTGGCAAACAAGTCCCTTACAGTTATCAACACAAGGGGTGCCAATTCGCAAAATGCAGGGAGAGGGAAAGAAATACTTTTCCATTTTTTAAATAAAGATCCAAAAAAGTTTTTTTCAAAATTTAGGGGGGAGGCAACTTAATCTTTTCAATTTTTTTTGCAATCAAAATACTAAAAAATATATTTCCCAAAATCTAAGGGGGGTAATAACATGTAGGGGGCAATTATCTCCTGCCCCCGCCCCATTTGCGCTTCTGCAACAGGGTATATTTGTTGTATTCTAAAATGAGTTCAGGAAAACACGAGCAAGAGACTTTGGCATACAGAGCAAGAGCAGAGGAGGAGGATAACTCCCCTCGTATTTAAGATAACTACTGCTTGTTTTATGCTTTTTTGCGGCTCTCTATTTTCCCTTGAAAAAAAAATCGTTTTATTTTATTTCTGCTCGATTTTAATACTGTATATTGAATACTATGTATAAAGTTCTGGATAAATGAGGGGTGCTATTATCCTTTCAACCTCCTCTCTCCTCTAAAGACTGAAATTGTACTTTTTCATCATGATATTTCGATGCTGAGTGTCAGGGACGCACGTGGCGGTGGCCGAGGTCTACCTTTCTCTAGTAGGGCTTTTTCTTAAGATTTAAGGGCTTTTTCGTAAGATTTCTCAAGATCGTTACATTCAAAATCACTTGAGAATGTTTCCATTTTCATTTTAAACCATTTGAAAAACGAAAAATAAATTTGATAGCTTTGACAGAAAGAAGCAAAACGAAGAGGCAGTCCCAGCAGGCACAAACAAATTATTCTTTTTTGTTTTCTGGTGGGGGGGGGGGGTTAAACTCTAAAACCGGCAAAATTATACAAATAAAACAGAGTAGAGTGTTGAAAAAATACTGTAAAATCCAGATATTTAGCAAGGCAGTTTGATACTCCCACACCTTATGCATTAGTGCCTGAGCTTGCTACATTTGCGTATTTGGTAATTTTTCCTCAATTCAAGCCTTTGTTGACAATTTACTGGTGATTTTATACGAAGACTATAGTAACAATGGTGTCAATCAATGGCAGCAAGGATCAGGAGAAAATTTAATTTTGGCACTTGAGGTTTTTAGGTAGCTTTCCTGGTTTTTTTTATATATATATATATAATAACATCAAAACTAGACTAGTACTAATAAGAATTTCAAATTGTTGTAACTCTTAAACAAAGGTTATTGATCTTGAAAGTATTTTTAAAGATATCAATATAAGATTCAAGCACTTCAACACAGCTAGATTATGAAAAACAAATCAACTTAAGTGTTGAAAAAGTATTAGTTGCAGTTGATACACCATAACAATGGATACACATCAATTTCAAGTTCAATAAAACTGAAATAAATTGAATCATACCTAAATAACGACTGATTTGCCAGTCCTTTCACAAAGAAAAACTGCTTTTTCATTTTGTCAGCCATTTTCTACTTTGTCATACTTCTTTTATTCATCAACAGGAATCTAAAATAAGTCATCAGGTGAATCAGTGAGATGAGCTTTGTATTACCTTTATAAACTTATTTGTAGTATTTGAAAAAAGCATTTAGAGTTTCTCGGACATAAGATGGATTTAGTCTACTTTTGTTTATAGATTTTTCTTTCTTCAATTTTAATGTCAAAACACCCAATTGATTCATAGCAATAATACTAGTCATAAGATTTGATCCTGGGTGTGTCAAAAAAGGCTAAGAGCATTAAGGGGAAAGTTCAGGGAATTTTGAGGGGGATGCTGAGCCAAATCAAAAGACACTATGTGAGTCATGGATATCAAAAGGTCATATCTGCAAAATCTTAGGAACAGCTAAGGGTGTTAAGTAGAAATGTTTAGTGCTACTAATGCAACTACTACTACTGCTGCTGTAAATACAGCTACTTGTGAGTGCAAGAACTTTTGTCTTTGTTGCACTATTCTGTAACCTCCAATGCAATTAATTTGTACTTCTGGGCTTGGTATGTTTTGACGGGCGTCTTCGGGCTGAAAAACCTCTTCCTAGCTGATTTATCTACTATGGGCTGCCTCCCCGTAGTAGCATAATATTTTTAGGCATGAATATATAATGAGTCGGAGGTAATAGGCTTGAGCATCGCCAAGTGCTGAAAACCATGTTGTGACCAAGATGGGCCCAGGATTACACAAAGCCCCCATTCATGAAGGTCCAAGGGACTTCTTGCTGTCCAGTTCTAAGCTGCCTTAAGCATATCAAAAGGTCATATCTGCAAAATCTTTGGAACAGCTAAGGGTGTTAAGTAGAAATTTTTAATGCTACTAATGCAACTACTACGACTGCTGCTGTAAATACAGCTACTTGTGACTGCAACTACTTGTGAGTGCAAGAACTTTTGTCTTTGTTGCACTATTCTGTAACCCCCAATGAAATTAATTTGTACTTCCGGGAGTAGTATGTTTTGACGGGCGTCTTCGGGCTGAAAAACCTCTTCCTAGCTGATTTATCTACTATGGTCTGCCTCCCCATGGTAGTATAATATTTTTAGGCATGAATATATAATGAGTCGGAGGTAATAGGCTTGAGATTGCCGGTGATGGATTTCGATCACCAAGCGCTGAAAACCATGTTGTGACCAAGATGGGCCCAGGATTGCACAGAGCCTCCATTCATGGAGGTCCCAGGGACTTCTTGCTGTCCGGTTCTAAGCCGCCTTAAGCATATCAAAAGGTCATATCTGCAAAATCTTTGGAACAGCTAAGGGTGTTAAGTAGAAATTTTTAGTGCTACTAATGCAACTACTACGACTGCTGCTGTAAATACAGCTACTTGTGACTGCAACTACTTGTGAGTGCAAGAACTTTTGTCTTTGTTGCACTATTCTGTAACCCCCAATGCAATTAATTTGTACTTCTGGGAGTGGTATGTTTTGACGGGCGTCTTCGGGCTGAAAAACCTCTTCCTAGCTGATTTATCTACTATGGGCTGCCTCCCCGTAGTAGCATAATATTTTTAGGCATGAATATATAATGAGTCGGAGGTAATAGGCTTGAGATTGCCGGTGATGGATTTCGATCACCAAGCGCTGAAAACCATGTTGTGACCAAGATGGGCCCAGGATTGCACAGAGCCTCCATTCATGGAGGTCCCAAGGACTTCTTGCTGTCTGGTGCTAAGCCGCCTTAAGCACTTCGGTGTAGACTGGAGAAGATATATGATCTCTATCCTGCACTGGTATCTGGGATTATTGCATTTCCTGAGGCCAAAATAATTTCAATGATTTAAAGAACATGAATATTGGAACTTGGAATGTAACGACGTTAAAAAATGGCCATCGTACCGACATTTTGACTGACGAATTCAGACAATTCGAAATGGACTTATTAGGAGTTTCAGAAACTCATATCCCTGGGGTAGGAAGCAAGAAACTAGGTGACATAGAATTTATTTATTCTGGCAGAAAGGATGGTGCACATACACAGGCAGTACGGCTCATAATGAATAAGGAAGCCGCAAAGTCTTGTTTAGGTTGGGAAGGTATTAATAATAGAATACTAATTGCTCATTTTATGACTAAAAAGTTCAGGGTATCATTTATAGCAGTATATGCCCCTGTAGAACCGACTCATGGAGATACTAGTGACTCAGATGAATTTTACTTACAGTTACAGGAGCAAATAGAAAGGGTCCAAGGTAGAAACATGATGATTTTACTAAGAGATTTGAACGCCCAGGTCGGTAGAAATAGGGATAGATGGTATCCTAGCCTAGGTAAATTTGGTGTAGGAAAAGAAAACAGTAATGGCTACAGACTTTTGCAATTTTGTAGGTATAACAATCTAGTTATAACCAATACGATGTTTGCTCAGAAATGGCTCAGAAGTTGACATATTCATGTGATGGTAAGACAGCAAACCTTATTGATTATCTTACAGTAAACCAAAGACTGGCAGGATCAATACAAGATACTAGGGTATACTAGGAGTGCAATACAAGATACTAGGAGTGCTGTTATTGATGTTAAAAGTAAGCATCACCATCTAGTAGTTTCAAGGGTTAATTGAAAGCTGAAATTTCGGAAGGGTAACTACCTCCCGGGAAGTTATGATGTTGGTAGACTCCCGGATGAGAATTTGAGAGAAACTTCCCAGGGACAGTTGAATACTAAACTTGAGAGTTTAAAATTTGATAATGTGGAAGATGGTTGGAATAAATTTAGAAAAATAATTTGTGAAGTTGCTGAAGGTGTCTTACGGAAGAAAGCTAAGACTGTAGCTAAGAATATTAATGAAAAAGCTTATGTTTAATAGAAAGGAGAAAGGACTTGTACAAGAATTATCTGAGTGATAGATCATATGAAAACAAAAGGAATGTAAAGAAAGTGGAGAAAGCATTAAAATATGAACTAAGGAGGTGTAAAATATTGTTCTGGCATGTTAATAAATTAAGAGATAGTAGTCAATTTGGACTTCGCCCAGTTAAAGATAGGAATGGGGCCACAATTAGCAATAAGGAAAGAATTAAAGAGAGAGGGGCAGAACATTTTGAGAATTTGCTAAACCGAGATAGAGTTGCAGGAAAAGAAATAGAGGAAAATGAAAAGTTTGTGATACCTTGGATGTGAAAGAAGATTTATTTTGTGAGGAAGAATTAGCGACAGTACTAAAAGTATTAAAAAATAATAAGGCTCCAGGTGCTGAAAGGGAGTAAATGAGTTTCTTAAATATGGTGGCTCTAAGGTTAGAAATAAGTTACTGAAGATTATGAATATGATTTTTGAAAAAGGGGAAGTACCTAACGATTTTAGGAAAACCTTAATTAAGCCACAATATAAAAAAAGCTGATAAAAGTGAATGTGGTAATTATCGAGGCATTAGCCTGGTCTCTGTAGGTAGCAAATTACTTAGTAATATGATAATTTTTAGACTGAGAGATGCAATAGACAAAGTTTTAAGAGAAGAACAGTGCGGTTTTAGAAAAGGTAGAGGATGTGTCGACCAAATTTTCACTCTTAGCTTAATAATTGAGAAGTACCTGAGCTGTCAAACACCTTCGGTCCTCAGTTTTATAGATTATGAGCAAGCGTTCGATACCGTTGATAGAAGAGCTTTATCAAAGGTTTTATCCTTGTATGGTATTAAATAAAAAAAACAAGTTTTTTAAACTGAAAGTAAGGAGCGACATTAAAACTTAAAACGAACAGAAATTATTCCATATATGAAAGGGGCTGTCCCCTCTTCAACACCTCGCTCTTTACGCTAAAGTTTTTTTATTGTTTTAAAAAATAAAGTTGTGAGACAGAGTCAAACTTTTGCGTAAAGAGCGAGGAGTTAAAGAGGGGACAGCCCCTTTCATATACGGAATAATTTCTGTTTGTTTTAAGTTTTAATGTCACTCCTTACTTTCAGTTCAAAAAACTTGTTTTTTTTTATTTAATTTCTGATCGTTTTTTAGTTAATGCAGCTTTCATTTTGGCTCACCGTCATTGAATAAGTTAAACAAAATTTGCATAAAAATTTTACTATTTTAACGTAACCCTAGTCATTACCTTGCTCTTTAAGCTAAAGTTCGAATTTTTTCCAATTCTTTAAAAATGACCCCTTAATCACAAAGTCCGTTAATTAGAATAAATAGCTCTTATGAAAGTACTAAAAAATCTTTGGCTTAAAGAGCGAGGTATTGACTAGAAGGTGAGCCCATTCATATAGCTAATATTTTTTGTTCGTTTTAAGTTTTGATGTTGCTCCTTACTTTCAGTTGAAAAACTTGTTTTTTTATATTTAATTTCTGATTTTTGTTTTAAATAATTATGGGAAATCTTGCGCCCCCTTCATAGCCATGTCCCTTCCCCCATGAAAACTTCCTTCATGAAAAGATCCTCCCATATAACCCCCGACCCCCCTCCACCCCCCACTACCAGAAAAAATTCCCCCTGATAACGTCTGTATACTTCCCAATAACCAAAAATTTATGTCAACATTGGGTAAAGTTCATAACTTTCAGCCCTCCCCCTGGGGGCTTCGAGGGATTAAGTCGTCCTAAAAGACATAGTTATAATATTTTCGACCATGTTGAACAAAATGGTTATCTCAAAATTTTGATCGGGTGACTTTGGGAAAAAATGAGCGTGGGAGGGGGCCTAGTTGCCCTTAATTTTTTTGGTCACTTAAAAAGGGCGCTAGAACTTTTAATTTCCTTTCCAATGAGCCCTCCCACGATATTCTAAGACCACTGGGTCGATACGATCACCCCTGGGAAAAAGAAAAAAAACAAAACAAAAAAAAAACAACAAATAAACACGCATCCGTGATCTTTCTTCTGGCAAAAAATGGAAAATTCCACAGTTTTGTAGATAGGAGCTTGAAACCTCTACAGTAGGGTTCTCTGATACGTTGAATATGATGGTGTGATTTTCATTAAGGTTCTATAATTTTTAGGGGTCTTTCCCCCTTTTTCGAAAATCAGCCAAATTTTCTCAGGCGCGTAACTTTTGTTGGGTAAGATTAAACTTGATGAAACTTATATATTTGAAATCAGAATTAAAATATGATTCTTTCGATGTATCGATTGGTATCACAATTCCGTTTTTTAGAGTTTCGGTTACCATTGAGCTGGGTCACTCCGTACTTACAGTTCGTTACCACGAACTGTTTGATACCAGACAAATACACTAAAGTGATTAGTGCTATGTACGAGAATAACACTTCTAAAGTTAAGGTAGGAAATGAGGTTAGCAGCTGGTTTTGTATTAAATCAGGAGTTAAGCAGGGTTGTGTTCTATCCCCCTTTATATGAATTATTTTGATGGACTTTGTCTTAAGGAAGACAGGAAAGGCAATGGAGACCAAGGAATCAAACGCGGAGGAAAAAGTATCCTTGACTGATGATTTAAGCATCCTAGACGAAAGTTTGAGCAAAATGAATGAACTTTTAGAGGTTTTGCGAGTTCAGAGTGCTAGAATAGGTTTGAAAATTAATGTTAAGAAGACTAAGTCACTAAGGCTAGGAATAAGTGAAGATGAAAAGGTGACGTTGGGTAATGAAAAGATTGATCAGATGGGCAGCTTCATTTACCTTGGTAGTATCAGAGGCAATGCTATAGCGTTGCCTATAGTAAAGGCCATACGGCTCCAATGTTTTATTATTTATTATTATCATTTTTTTTCCCCAGAGGCAGTTCGTATGGAAGAGGTCGTCGCATAAACTTTGGAGGGGGCTCATTCGATTGGAAACCGAGAGTTCTAGTGCCCTTTTTAAGGGTCAAAGGTGATTAGAAGGCAACTAACACTCCTTCCACACCCACCATTTCCCCAAACAAATCCAATCAAAATTTGAGATAGCCATTTTGTTCTATGTGGTTGATTTCTAGATAAAAATTATGTTTTTGAGGAGGACACTCCCCCCACAGCCCTCAGGGCAAGGGTTGGAAGTTATGCCCTGGGGGTATATAACCTTTGTATAGAAAGCATTGTCATAGAAACTTCAGAAAGGGCTCATTTGATTGGGAATTCAAAGGGCTAGTGCCCTTTACAATAGTCAAAAGTGATCTGAGGGCAACTAACCCCTCTCTCATGCCCACCTTTTCCTCAAACAAATCCAATCAAAATTTTGAGAGAGTCATTTTGCTTAACGTAGTTGAAAGTTCTGGAAATTATATCTTTGAGCAGGACACTCCCCCCATAGTCTTCAGGGCAAGGGTTATAAGTTATGCCTTGGGGGCATAAATGGTTCTTATGGAAGGTATGCTCGTATAAACTTCAGTGAGGGCTCATTTGATTGGAAATTGAAAGTTCTAGTTCACTTACTAAGTGTCAAAATATATTGGAGGGTAACCAGCCCCCCCCCATGCCCTTTTTTTCCAAATGCATCCGATAAAAATTTTGAGATAGCTATTTTGTTAAAAATAGTTCAAAGATCATATAAAAAAAACTCCGGTGTCAACACAACCCCCCAGAGCCCGGAGGCAGGCGTTGCAAGTTATGCCCTGGGGGTTCATTTGATTAGAAATTGTAAGTTCTAGTTCTGTTTTTAAGAGTCAAAAGGGATTGGAGGACACCTAGCCCCCCCCCCCTTCACGCCCTTTTTTCCTCATTCCCATTAGCCATTTATTTTAAATAGTTCAAAGACCATAAAACGAAAACTCTGGGACCCCCCTGGGGTCCCGGAGTTATATTTCTTATAACTCCCTGGGGAATATAAGGTTCTTACAGAAGGGAAGCTCGTAAATACTTCAGAGAGGGCTCATTTGATTGGAAACTGAAAGTTCTAGTTCAGTTTTTGAGAGTCAAAAGAGATTGGAGGGCAACTAGGCCCCCCACACCCCTTTTTCCCCAAATGCATCCAATGAAAATTTTGAGATAGCCATTAAGTTAAAAATTGTTCAAAAGATAGATAACAAAAACTCAGGTGTCAACATAACCCTCCAGGGGCCAGGGCTGGGCATTGTAAATTATGCCCTGGGGTAAATATGGTTCTTAAGAAAGGGATGCTTGTATAAACTTCAGAGAGGGCTCATTTGATTGGAAATTGGAAGTTCGAGCTCACTTTTTAATAGTCAAAAGATATCGCAGGGCAACTAGTCCCCCCCCACGCCTTCTTTTTCCAAACCCATCTGATGAAAATTTTGAGACAGGCACTTTGTTAAAAATAGTTCAAAGGTTGGATAAGAAAAACTTCGGCGTCAATACAGCCCCCCAGGGCCCAGGAGAAGGCGTTCAAAATTATGCCCTAAAGGCATGTATGGTTCTTATGAAAGGGATGCTCCTATAAACTTCATAGAGGGCTCATTTGAATAGAAATTGAAAGTTCTAGTTCACTATTTAAGAGTCAAAAGATTTAAGGGCAACTAGCCCTCCCCCCACGCCTTTTTTTTCCAAAACCCATCCGCTACAAATTTTGATATAGCCAGTTTTTTGAAAATTGTTCAAAAACTAGGTAAAAGAAACTCCAGTGTCAACACAACCCCCAGGGCCTGGGGGGTAGGCGTTGTAAGTGTTGTCCTGACGCAGTATATGGTTCTTATGAAAAGGATGCTCGCATAAACTTTAAAGAGGGCTCATTTGATTGGAAATTGAAAGTTCTAGTTCACTTTTTAGGAGTCAAAAGATATCTGAGGGCAACTAGCCCTCCCACACACCCTTTTTTCCCCAAGCCCATCTGATACATTTTTAAAAATAGCCATTTCATTAAAAATAGTTCAAAGGTCAGATAAGAAAAACTTCTGTGTCAACGCAACCCCCCAGGGCCCAGAGGCAGGCATTGTAAGTGATGCTCTGGGGCCAAATATAGTTCTTATGATAGGGATGCTCGTATAAACTTAGGAGATGGCTCATTTTATTGGAAATTGAAAGTTCTTGTTCACTTTAAATAGTCAAACGAGATTGGAGGTCAACTAGCCCCCCCCCCCCCACGCCCTAAATGCATCAGATAAAAATTTTGAGATAGACATTTCGTTAAAAATAGTTTAAAGTTCAGATAACAAGAAACACCAGCGTCAACACATCCTCCCAGCGCCCAGGGGTAGGCGTTGTAAGTTATGCCCTGGGGGCATATATGGTTATTATGGAAAGGATGCTTGTATAATTTTCATAGAGGGCTCATTTGGTTGGAAATTGAAAGTTGTAATTCACTTTTTAAGAGTCAAAAGTGATTGGTGGGCAGCTAGGCTCCATCCACACTCCATTTATTTTTTTCCCAGGGGCACTTCATATAGAAGAGGTCATCATATAAACTTCAAACGGCGCTCATTTGATTGGAAATCGAGAGTTCTAGTGCCTTTTTTAAGAGTCAAAAGATATTAGAGGGCAACTAGCCCCTCCCTCAATACCCTTTTTTCCTCAAACCCCTCTGATAAGAACTTTGAGATAGCCATTTTTTTAAAAATAGTTCAAAGTTCAGATAACAAAAACTCCAGTGTCGACACAGCCCCCCAGGGCCAGGGGTAGGCGTTGTAAGTTATGCCCTGGGGGCATATATGGTTCTTATTGAAGGGATGCTCATATAAACTTCATAGAGGTCTCATTTGATTGGAAATTGAAAGTTATAATTCACTTTTTAATACTCAAAGGTGATCAAAGGGCAGCTAGCCTCCCCCCACACTCCATTTACTTTTTTTCCCAGATGCACTTCATATAGAAGGGGTCATTTTATAAACTTCAAAGGGGGCTCATTCGATTGGATATCGCGAGTTCTAGTGCCCTTTTTAAGAGTCAAAAGTGATCGGAGGGCAAATAGCCCCCCCCCTCAGGCCCCGTTTCCCCCAATACATGTAATAAAAAATTTGAGGTGGCTATTTTGTTAAAAATAGTTCAAAGACCTTATAATAAAAACTACTTTACGTATTGCCATTTCGTTAAAAATAGTTCAAAGGTCGGATGAGAAAAACTCATGTGTTGATGCAACTCCCAGGGCCAATAAATGGTTCTTATGGAAGGTATGCTTGTATAAACTTTGGAGAGGGCTCATTTGATTGCAAATTGAAAGTTCTAGTTCACTTTTAAAATGTCAAAAGATATCAGAGGGCAATTATCCCCCCCCCTCCATACCCTTTGTTCCTCAAACCCATCCGATAATAACTTTGAGATAGCCATTTTTTTTTAAATAGTTTAAAGATCATATAATGAAAACTCTGCAGTCAATACAATCCCCAAGGGCCCGGAGGCAGGCATTGTAAGTAATGCTCTTGGGACATATACAGTTCTTATGGAAGGGATGCTTGTATAAACTTCGGAGAGGGGTCATATGATTGGAAATTGAAAGTTCTCGTTCAGGTTTTAAGAATCAAAAGAGATCGGAGGACAACTACCCCCCCCTCTACACGCCTTATTTTTCTCAAACACATCCGATAAGAACTTTGAGAGAGCCATGTTTCCAAAATGGTTCAAAGATCATATAACGAAAACTAGAGGGTCAACACAATCCTTCAGGGCCAGGGGTAGGCATTGTAAATTATACCTTGGGGGCATATACAGTTGTTGTGGAAGGGATGCTTGTATAAACTTCAGAGAAGGCTTATTTGATTGGAAAATGAAAGTTCTAGTTCAGTTTTTAAGAGTCAAAAGAGATCAGAGGGCAACTATCCCTCCCCCACTCCTCTATTTCCCCAAATGCATCTGATAAAAATTTTGAGATAGCTATTTTGTTAAAAATAGTGCAAAGGTCAAATAACAAAAACTAGTGTTCACACAACCACAAAAGGCCCAGGGGCAGGCATTGCAAGTTATCCCCTGGGGGCATATATAGTTCTTATGGAAAGGATGCTTGTATAAACATCACAGAGTGCTGATTTTAGTTAAAATTGAAAGTTCTAGTTCAATTTTTAAGAGTAAAAAGAGATCAGAGGGCCCCTAGCCCCCCCCCCCGCCCTTTTTCCCTAAGCCCATTCAATACAAATTTTGAGATATCCATTTTTTTAGACTAGTTCAGGTCTGATAACAAAAACTCTGGTGTCAACACAACCCCCCTGGGCATGGGGGGCAGGCATTGTAAGCTATGTCCTGGGGCTGTATATAGTTCTTATGAAAATGATGCTTGTATAAACTTCAGAGAGGGTTCATTTAAATGGAAATTAAAAGTTCTAGTTCATGTTATCAGAGTAAAAAAAGATTGAAGGGCAACTAGCCCTTCCCACCCTCCCCGCCTTTGGGTTTATCGGATGGATAAACCCATCTAATAGAAATTTGAGGTGACTATTTTGTTAAAAGTAGTTCAAACATCAGATATTAAAACTCCAGGGTTGACACAACCCCCCAGGGCTCAGGGACAGGCGTTGTAATTTATACTCTGGGGGTATATATAGTTCTTATAGAAGGGATGCTTGTATAAACTTCAGAGAGGGCTCATTTGATTGAAAATAGAAAGTTCTAGTTCACTTTTAAAGAGTCAAAAGAGACGAAAGGGCAATTAGCGCCCCCCCTCACGTTCTTTGTTCCTCAAACCCATCTGATAAAAAAATTTAGATAGCCATTTTGTTAAAAATAGTTCAAACATCAGGTAATAAAAACTCCAAGGTTGACAAAAAACCCATTTTTTCACTTTGAAATTGTTACTTTGATACCAGTTTTGATACTTTGATGAACATTTGAATTTTTAAGAAAAGTTTGATTTTGAAATAAGGAATTCTTAAAAACTTGAAACTTTTTGCAATCAAAAACAAACAAAAATTAATTAAAAAAAGACTTTCCATTAAATAAGTTTTTCAAAGAAAAGTAAAGGCCATTTTAAAATTAAGCTCAGCAGATACAATACCTGTTAAAATTCCAACCCAAAACGAACAGAAATTACTATTAAAGAATAAATGAAACGCAAAACAAACAGATATAAATAAACAATCATAGCAAAAAAAACATACAACAAGTAATAATATAAATGAATAAATAGATCTTAAAGCAAGTAATTCTTAGATTGAATATGAAAATCAAGCTTAAAACGAAAAAAAAATATTTTGCTATTGAACCATAAATGAAACATAAAACAAACAGAAATTAAATAAGCAATCAATGCAAACAAAATACAATAGATATTAATATAAATGAATGAATAAATCTTAAAGCAAGTGAAACATAAACTGAAGATGCAAATATAGCTTGAAACAAAAAAAAAAAATCACTACAAACAAGAGTTTGGGTATTGCCTTCTTCTCTCACTATAAAAGTCTAAAACCTACTGCGTCATTGGTGGTTTACAGAAAACCAATATTATTACAAGTAATTTCTTTTGCACTTAATATTGAAAATATACATTAAAATTATAGTAAATTTTGAACTGATGAGAATTGTTCAAGATGAATATAGTTTCGAGAATTGTTCAAGATGAATATAGTTTCACTACAAACATTTCACTTCTTTCAAGAATTGTTCAAGATGAATATAGTTTCACTACAAACAAGAGTTTGAATACTGCCTCCTTCCTTAACTGTAAAAAACAAAAGCCTACTGCATCATTGGTGCTTCACTGAAAACAAATTATATTATAAATATTTTCTTTTCCAGTTCTTGCAGCATTGAAAAAAAAAAAAAATATTGAACTGATGGATGTTTCAACAATTAATATCATTATTTATCAAATATTCAGTTTGATGTTGTTTATACTTTCCAAGACTGTTCATGCAGCATATAGTTTTCAGTAAAGTGCCAATGATGCAGTAGGTTTTAGACTTTTACAGTGAGAGAAGGAGGTCAAACCCAAACTCTTGTTTGTAATGATTTTTGTTTGTTTCAAGCTTGATTTGCATATTCAATTGAAGTTTCACTCATTTTAAGATTTATTTATTCATTTACATTAATATCTATTGTATGTTTGTTGGCATTGATTGTTTATTTAATTTCTGTTTGTTTTAAGTTTCGTTTATGCTTCAAAAGCAAAATATTTTTTTTTTGTTTTAAGCTTGATTTTCATATTCAATCTAAGAATTACTTGCTTTAAGATCTATTTATTCATTTATACTATTACTTGCTGTACATTTTTTGCTATGATTGTTTATTTAATTTCTGTTTGTTTTGGGTTTCATTTATTCTTTGATAGTTATTACTGGTTGTTTTGAGTTTGAATTTTAACAGGTATTTGTATCTGCTGAGCTTAAGTTTAAAATTTAGTTGCAGGTGTTTTCCCCCTGGGGGTTCCCCCTCAAGGTTCCACCACAGCCCATTCCCCCTTATTTATGGACTTAGGAATATCATGCTTCCCTGACCTCTATGCAGCAAGGTTTCTTCAATGATTGAGTTCAAGTGTTTAGAGTATTTTAGTGATGGATGTGCCAAAGTACTTAGTGGGTCAGCACTTTGCTCATCGTGCTGGAATAGGACTTGTGATTTTGCAACTTGTAAACAAAGCATTGATTAACTGGAACCAAGAAAACAAACATACAATGACAACTTGCTTTGTATAAGTCCAACTACTTGCTATGGTATCAAAATTCTAATTTTTAAAGTTTTGGTTACTATTGAGAGAAGTTGCTCTTACTATACAGTTTGTTACCACAAACTGTTTGATGCTCAGATCATAAAGCTTATGATGAGGAAATAGATGCTTTCTATAACATGCTATAGTAAGATGACAGGTCTATGCTTATTCAAATTTTGACAGAAATGTTTTACCTTAATTTTGTACTTTCAGTCTCTTTTCCATCAGCTCTAGTTTTGAAAAATATGAACTATTGTGAAAGAATGAACTAATTAGATTGCAAATTTGGGAAAATTTGTTTTCTCTCTCTTAGCACCCTTAATATATTTTGCAGAAATTGCCTGCAGATTGAAATTGGAATTCCATTCACCAGAAAGTTGAACCAATACATTTACAGTTGACATTTACTGTTGGCAAACATGGTCAAAGACAGAAGTCTTCAACTTTTTGACATGTTTATCTGATAATCTTGATGCCAGCCCTTTTTAGGAGTTGCTAACACTGATGGTATTTTAGGAGTAAAACTATGGAATAATTAATGAACACTTGGAGTTGCTGCAGTCAACTTAGATTTTTAGTTTACCATTTTCCTGGGGCACACTAGAATCTTAGACAAGAACAATTCATAATGGAGTGAGTATACAATAAAAACACAGCACCAATCCCCATAAAATCTATTGTTCTTCTTATTCATAGTAGCACAATCCTAAGGGGGTATCAACTAACACAGGAAAGACAAGGTCCAAGATTATATATTTATTAGCAACTTTAAAAATGAGGTTTGACAGAAATAGGCATGCAAACAGGACAGAAATCTTAAATTTTTTCTTAATTATCAAATAGGTAATTTTTTTCTGTTATAACTGAGCCTCTTTATTAAAAATTTCTGTGTATACACATGCCTTGACAGGCATATACATAGGCCACAGAAGCATTTAAACTTAATAATAGAAACTAATATCATACTACTAAGAAGTCACTGCATCACCAAACTGCCTGGGGCTGTCTCAGTAAATATCTAGATAAATGGAGTAGGGTGAATCGGGGAAAGTCCGACAGTGGAGTAAGTCCGATACCGGCCTTCAACTTGTCTATGGTCCATTGTATCTGTGGGAGGCTTTCATATTTTCTTCCATAATAGTAGCAGTAGGCAACAGTGCCATCAACTTCCGGCAGAGTTAGCACGCCTTCTATTCAGAGGGTTTTTAAGTTTTTTGGACGGCGTTTTTTTAGGAACACAGGTAACTGACTTTACTTTAACTTAAGTAGATTATAAAGTAAGAGAGATAGAGAATTTTTTTTTCATTTCTTAGAAACCAGAAGACCAGGAGCATCTTCCTGATTTTTTAAAACAAGCTAATGTTATTAGTTGAACAGATAAGAGGGGTGTCGGACTTACCCCCGAAAAAGCCCATCTGGGGAAAGTCCGACATGTCGGTCTTACCCCCTATGGGGGAAGTTTGGCAGGGATGTCGGACTTACCCCCTTTAATCAAAGATTGATATTTTAAATAGTAGAACAGATTATAAGCTTTAGATAATAAGGGTTGAAGCCAGTAACCATCCTTAGATGGCTCTACTTACTTAGTGGAATGTAGTGTTGTGTTGATCATTCATGTTTTGCAGTTCTGTGCCTGCTCTCGTTTATCTTTCTCCCTTGTAATTTTTTTTAGTATTAACCTTTACTTGTGACCAGCCGTGCAAAAAGTGTAGCAAAGTAGAAATGCTACTTGGCATGTATCAAATTTGTTGTCAGATTTTGTCTGAAAATACCCTTTTTACATATAAAATAATTTTTGCTCAAAGAAAAGGTGTCAAAACACAAGTCGTGCTCCGCCGTGCAAAAAGTGGGATAGCATATTAGCAATGCTACTGGACAGTTTTCATGGCCTAGTAAAATTTGTTGGCATTTTTTTTCAAAAATACCAGTGCTTCCACTATCCCCAAATTTTTGGGGATTTCCCCCAAAATCTGTCTTCTCATAAACATTCTCAAAATCGGTTCCCCAAAAATCCCCTTTCTTTCAGGGTTGCCACCCCTAGTGATTTATCACGGACGACAATCCACCCATAGTAACTATTACTTTCACTTGACTTGAAATAATTTTTTCACTATTTTCAAAAGTTTATGTCTCAATTATTTACTACACATCAAAGCCAGACATAGATCATTGAATTACTGACCTTTCATCCTATGCTAGTAAAAGTATACTGACCTTTTTATAGTTGTAGTACAGTGATCAATGAATATTCAGAATGCAGTTGGGTGTGTATTATTTTTATAATACCAATATCATTTGAGTGTACAACTCAATCCATAAACTATCAGCAGTTAGCTATATACTGTATACTTGAGACTTTGAATATTATACATCATTAGCAGTATTAAAATAAATATGAGACAGTACTTGAATATGATTAAATATGATTCAGAAAACTATTGATATTTCTAACCAAAAGCTATACTAAGTTACATTTGTTACTTTTCTGCAAATTTGACCTATAGAAATACTTTTTGCTCAAAGAAAAGCTGTCAAAACACGGATTTTGCTGCTAAAGTGTTGGCAGCTTTTGGAATTCTGCTACTGGCAGTTTTGGAATTTTTTGCACACCTGCTTGTGACAGATTTTTGAATACATTCATCAATTCATTCATAATTCCCCTTCGAATAAATTCATCCATTCATTCATAATTCCTTTTTCTTTTCTAGATGCCTAGAAATTATGTTCGGAAAACACAACGCAGGGTTGAAGGAACATATGATGCAACTCAGCTACAAAACGCGCTAGCAGAGATATCTTCAAAGAGAATGTCTATGCTACAGGCTTCGAAAGTATTTCAAATACCACGCACTACCTTGCATGACCATCTTATGAAGAAGACACAAGTAAAAAAACCAGTTTCTGGTGGAGGGAGGAGCCAAGAAATTCCTGCTGAAATAGAAAAAGATATGGCTCAGGGTCTCCGAATACTTGAAAAGTGGGGCATAGGTCTCAGCAAGCAGGAATTTTTTGACCAAGTCCAAGACTAGCTCATCAAGAACAAAGTTCAAACTAGATTTAAGGACAACCGACCTGGTCATGACTGGTGGGTGGGGTTCAAGTGCCGAAACAATATTTCAATAAAGAAACCTGACAGGTTAGAAAGCAAAAGTCTTTTGCAGCACTCTGAGCCCTTCATAATGTATGGTTTTTATGAGCTGTTGTATGAAACTGCCATGGTGATGGATATTCTTGACAAGCCCTAATGCTGGTTTAATTTTGACGAGATATCTTTCTGCAGGGATCCTGGAAACACGAAAGTTGCAGGAGCCAAAGGCTCACCAGCCACTAGTAGAACAGGTGGTAATGGACGTGAAAATACAACTGTCCTTGCTTGTATCAGTGCAAACGGAGAAAAACTCCCACCTTTAATTGTTTTCTCTGCAAAGAATACCTGGACCTCGTGGATACCTGTAGATGGAGCTTACCCTGGTGCATCTTACTCATCTACCAATAAAGGGTGGATGACGTCTGATCTCTTTATGAACTGGTTTGAATTCCAGTTTCTTCCTCATGTAAAGGGAAAGGCACTTCTCATCTTAGATGGACATGGCTCACATCTTTCTCTTGCTCTTGCAAAACTTGCAAACGAAAATAACGTGACAATTCTCAAGCTACCTCCACATGCATCCCACATGCTTCAACCTCTCGATAAAGTGGTTTTCAAGGGAATGAAAACGTCTTATGATCAGAATCTCTCGAAATGGCAGAGGGAGTACCCTGGCAACATTCTGTCAAAGAAGGATTTTGTATGTCTCTTATCAAAAGTATGGGATACCTATCTCACTCCTAGTCTGATCGAAAAGTCGTTCAAAGCAACTGGAATCTTTGATCTGAGTGTTCCAATGAGAGTAAACCCATCCGTAATTGACCAGACAAAGTTTGAACCCACCAAGTTGAGACGCTATGCACAAATGAAAAAGGAGCAAGAGGAAAATTCAGGCACATCTAAAGTCACAACCACCATCAACACTGAACTAGAAAAAATTACCTTTTCTGTTACCATTAGTCTAAGGAAGTTGCTTGGCAACCAATCAAAAACTTTTGAAGAGATTCTTCTTGACTCAATCAAGCGGCCCGACCTACCATCAGTTTCAGGAATAGAAAAACGGAAGAAAATTGCAAGAGAGGCAGAAGTGATAACATCAAAAGAGCATCTAGAGGTGCTTAAGAGGGAAGAAAATCTGAAAGCAAAAGGCAAAGGGAAGAAGAAAAGTTCAGATGGGAAGGGTATAAAATCGAAAAAAAAAAATTCTTCCTAAGAGGGAAGCCAATAGAGATATGGGTGATAGCGAATCAGACATCAGCCTTGAACTTGGCTCTGATGAGGATGAGCAGAGTATTCAAGATACTATTCAAGAAAGTGACAGTGATGACAAGGAGACACCCAATAAGCAAAAGATTGTTCCCAAGCTAAATGAGTACTATGCATTTAGATACGATGCCAGGAATGACGAACAAGGTTGGTACATAGGAAGGGTTCTAGACTTTCCTGACGAGGGAAAAGTTAAGCTCAAGTTTCTTCACTGCTTGAGCCTTGCCACCTACTCTTTCAATTGGCCAAAGAAAGACAATATTGATACTGTGGATGACAAATACATTTTTGCAGGACCAGTAAACTTAGTGGGAACCGGACCATTTGAAATACCCCAAATCCGTCAGGTTATTGTATCGTACAAGGCAGTTACTGGCAAGTGTCAGTAGATCTTTGTTTTATGCCCATACACGTAAGCTACAACATATATTAGTAACTTTTTGTATCTGAAGTCAAACCATAATTTGTGTGATATATTTTTCTTTTTTAAAATACAAGCAATCATTTACATTTAGTAATTTGTGCACCTTGGCTAAGATACTTGGAATGTTTACCTGTTGGATAAGTCCAACACTGTCAGAGTTACCCCAGAGCAGCAGAAAAAAGTATGGTCTGGCCTTTTGATGCCAGTCAGTGAGTTTGACATAAAAATTGTTTGCTCATGGACTTATACTGATTTCTCGATGCCCTATAAGATGGTGAAGTCATATCATTTTTGACATATTGTTGAAAAAAGCTAGAAGGATACGTTGCACGTCCCCCAAAGCTGGGGTAAGTCCAACATAGCAGACTGCACCAACTTTGAGACCTGGTGATGTGTTACAAGCACAGTATATGGGAAAATCAGAAAGTGAATAATATGGGAAACTGCTGTAAAAAAAAAGGTTGATAGAAGATGGTATGAGATACTCATAAAAAAAAATCTTGAGAGTCAATTTAACAAAAAAAACATGTTAAGGTGTCGGACTTTCCCCAATTCACCCTACTTGGATAGCTAATCCTGAATCCAAATATGGCAGTTATTTCTGTTATACATTCAATTTTAAGCCCTTTACATACCCTCAAAGATGATAACTTTTTTTTCTTATTTTGTTACAGCTTACATACATGTGTTAACACCAAACTTGTTAAAACTGGTTTACCCCCAAATTGAAAATAAATAAATGCATGGAAAATATACAATATGGGCTATATATTTGGGTAAGGTTAGATTAAGATAGGTTAAAATCAAATTTGTAATAGAAGCAAATGTCATATTTGGATTCAGGGTGAAATCCTGATTCTAGGGGCAACTTTGTTTCTTAACTACCTGCAGGGCTGGATTTAAAGCTTTGACACTTCTAGGCACAAGAGTTTTTGCAAGATTTTTGGGGAAATGCCTGAAAATTTAGAAAAACTGGAAGCAATGAACAGAATAAAACTGATCAGCCAAAAGTAAGGAAAGTGAGAGGTGATACCAAACTCTCAACTGCCATACAACAGAGACATCTGATAGTTTATAAGTGGCCATGAAACTCCTCTGTTGTTTAAAAATCACTTTACTGTGTATAGGCAGTGCAGCAGTAGAGTGCACCTGATGATTTGACAATAGATCATATCAGTCTATTTTTTGTTAAAAAAAAAAGTCCCTTAGTGATAATTTATGTTACCCCCTGGCATTTTGCACCCCTAGGGTGAGCCTGGCTATCTGAATACTCTGTTACTCTAGATATTTACCAGATTTCCATCACTTTATGGTTAGTTTCTTTATATAGCCTAGGGCTACATAAGAGCATTAGAGGGGAGGGGGCTATGGATGAATTGTCAAAAGCACAAACCATGAAAACAAGCATAAATTAGCAACCTAAAAGCATATCTCTTTTTACTCTATTGAGTTTCCTTCTGAAGAGGCAAAATTCTAGTGCTTTACCAAGATCACTGCCCTTCAGGGTAAAATTCTACTTTAGCTCCTTTTGGCAATCTTGGAAAGGGGTTAGGTTAGGAACATGAAACTTTTAACGATGTGTCTAAAGGCTAAGGTATGTCCCAGGAAGGTGTTTTGAAGTACCTACCTCCACTCCTTCTCCCTCTTGAGGGCCCTGAAATTTGTCGACATGACATGTCTATTACCTGTTGAAATTTTGATAGAACAACATTTTACCTTAATTTTCAGTTTATTTTTCTCATGGCTTTAGTTCTGAAAATGCAATTCCTGTTATTTGAGTAGAATTTCAAACCATATCAATGTTTTAATTTTTTTTAATTTAGGAAATGTATTTGCATATCTTTAAAACCCTATAAATTTGGATTGAGTAAAGTTGTGAAGCTGAAAACAATTTTGTTGCACTTCATTTAAGAAGAAGATCTATTTTGTAAGGTTTCTCTTTTTTAACACACAGATTTGTAAAGGTCAGGACCCTCTAGCAGGGGTGTCCTGAGGGTCATTTTATTGGGGGGGGGGGGGGGGTAATCTTTGTAAATTTTACTGAATTCCTACCTGATTTATGCCAAATTTTCTGTAGAAATCAATAATCTTGCTAAATTTCAGCTGATTTTGCAAAATTTTTGCCTTCTGTGAAAATTTTACCAAATACCAAAAAGGTTAGGGGGGCAGTGCACCCCTCCCCCCCCCATGGGATGCCCCAGCCCTCTAGAGGGAGAAGGAGTGGAGGTAGGTTAGGTACATCAAAATACCTTCCTGGGACATAGGCTACTCTAGCCTATGAACCCTCCCTGAAAGTTTCATTTTCCAGTAAATATTTACCGAATCATATTATTGAGTTAGGAATAAAGTGAATACACCGTTTGATACCTTTTTTATGATGATTACAAATATAATAATCATTTCTATTGGAAATTAATTTCAGCCCCCTCCTCCCTAAATATGCCAATTCAGGATATATATTTCTACACCTGGGGGGATGGGGGCAAATTTTATTTCTGATGTAAATGGGGGGCAAGCTTCAACTTAACCCCCCCCCCCCTAATGTAAAAATATATACCCTAATTGGCATATATAGGGCGGGGGGGGGGCTGAAATTCTTTTCCAATAGAGATGATTATTATATTCATAATCAGCATAAAAAAAGGCATCAAATGGTGTATTCACTTTATTCCTAACTCAATAATATGATTTGGTATAGCCTAGGCTATATTTAACAAATTCATTTCCAACAAAAATGATTATGATATTTGTAAAGAGCATAAAAAAACCATCAAATGGTATATTCACTTTATCTGCAACTCAACAGTATGATTTGGTAAATATTTACCCATTTTCCTAACCTAACCCCTTTCCAAGATAGCCAAAAGGGTCAATATATACCAAATCATATTATTGAGTTAGGACTAAAGTGAATACACCATTTGATGCCTTTTTTATGCTGATTACAAATATAATACCCTTTTATTTTGGAAAGGGCTTTCAGCCCCCCCCCCTAAATAGGTCCAGTCAGGTTTTGGGTAGTTATATCCTTTAACGGGGGGGGGGGGGGGTAAATAATTACCACAAGAAATGCTTATTATATGGTAAAAGACCTCTTTTTGGGAAAGACCACTGTTCTTTGGCATTCCAGAAAAATAGCAATGGGTTTTTGGACCACCCCTTTTTATTACAGCATGATGGAATGTGAGGGCAGTAACAAGAACCCCGTCTTCTTGGTCAAATTTTCACCAATAATTTGTCAGCATAAATTGAAAATATGGTCTCTGTTTTGAAAAGCAATTGAAAAGAAAAATTATAGGCTAGGCCTATTTAAATATTTGTGATTTATGGAATAAATTTCAAGCAATAAAAGTTACATTTTTAGAATCAGAAGAAAATTAGCTTTCTTTTAATATATGTATAAAACTGGAACACTAAAAGGATATATAGGCGACATCAAAATAGGATAATTGGGATTTCCAAAAAGAGGTCCCTGTAGGTAAGTCAATAAACTAATAGTTTCAAGTGGTTGATCTGAAATAATCTGAATAATAACCATATTGATGCATAGCTTAGACTTTTAGCTATTCATTAATATACCCAATCCTTCTCAATTCCTCTTTGGTAACAAGATGTGAGGGTTTTAGTTTTACATAATTTTGCTCAATTGGATACTGGTTTTTTACCCTATTCGTAATAAGCATGAAAAAAGGCATCGAATGGTGTATACACTTTATTCCTAACTCAATAATATGATTTGGTAGATATTGACCTCCAAAAGTAGCTAGGCCTAAAGTAAAATTTTACTCTCTTCAGAGGCAAAAGAGTTAGGCTAGAGGTAGGCTTAGGTACCTCAAAATGACTTCCCAGTGCTTTTTAGGCTCTGTAGGCCTATTTTTTTATATTGTAATAGCCTAGCTATTAAACTAGACTTTAACCAAAATTTTAAAGTAGGCTAGTTTTCAGAATCTTACAGCCTAGTGTTTAATTTCAGAGACTGGGAGTGCAACACTAACAGCCTACCTAATTTTTTAAGAATATATAGTGCTTTCTTCAGGAGAGACCAACCACTAAACCTATAGTTAATCAGATTTAGGCTAGCATTGTTTTCAAATTTTTTTGGCTAATTTGATCCAATATATACTGTACTTACTATTGTGTAATTCTAACTATATGTTTACTACTTTTTCTGGCTCATTAAGAAAACAAGTAGGTGCAAATTAATCAACCCAGGTCATTTTCATTCAAATCATAAAAAATAAACTAGTTAGACCAGCATTGTTGCGGTTTGTCAGTTTTTTCACAAAGCGCTATCTGAAAAATAATGATCAACAGAAATAGAAGGCCTTTTTTGCGTCAACCAAATAAAACAAAAAAAAAAACGGTTTTGATTGGCTGTCAGTGACGAAAATCAATTGCAATCACAAACACAACGTATATAATAAAGATATTCAATTGAAATAATTCAATGGTACCATCAATTTAGCTTATGTTCGTCTATCCTTAGTTTCTCTGGCTTCTAGCCACACCCCAACTCCATGCTAATTTATTAACGACGCGCCACCGATGAAGAAAGCGCCGGCGTGGAGAGAAATTTCGGAGGTGCACCGCCGGTCTATCTTTATTTAGCCTTACGTTTTTACAGTGATTTGTTTACTGCGGTGTGCTAAAAAAGCTAACGTAATAACTGCATTTGTAAAAGTCTGTCGACAGATTTTTAATCAAGAAATGGGAATAAGAGCTTACATACAAAGTAGTTAGTTATGTATTTAAGAAGAGGAAGGAAAGGAAGAGAAAAATTTTCTGCTTTACAGATCTGATTTTGCTTTTATTCATTTATTAAGATTATTGAACTTTCCAGGGGAGATTTTACACAAGGGGATTTTCCCAGAATATTTATTGGAAATTCTTTAGACTCAATTTCACATGTGTAGATGTTGCAGAGAAATTGTCCGGGGAAATTTCCAGCACAGTTGGAATTGTCTAAGTTTCTGTTTGTGACGGGGAGGGATTTTCCGCAGGAGAAATTCTATATGGGGGGGAATTTTCCACTGGAGAACCCTTCCACCGGCGAACGGGAGGGGATGATTTCCGGGAGAATTTTCTACGGGGTATGATTTAGAACGACCTGGAATCAAACAAAAGATAAGTCTTTTTAGATAAAAATAGGCTAGGGAGAATTTTCCAGGCGGAATTGTCCAAGAAAATTTCTTTGCGGTAATTTTACCGAGGATGGAATTATTTAAAGGAATTGCTCAGTGGTCATTTTACACTAGCGGAGTTATCCATGGGGAAATATTTTTTGTGGAGGGGGAGGGTCTACGGAGGAGAGGAGATGGATTTCCCGGCATTATTTGAGAAATGATCAGAAATTAAGTTAAAAAGAATTGTTTCAATTGAAAGAAAGGAGCAACATTGAAACTTGAAAAGAACAGAAATTTTATTGTATAAGAGGAAAGATGCCTCCTCCTTAATAGGCTACCTTGCTCTTTGCGTTAAAGTTTGAGGAAGTTAAAAAAAGAAACTGTAGCGCGAAGAGTGAGGGATTGAAGAAGGGACAGCCTCTCATATACGGAACAGTTTCTGTTCGTTTTAAGTTGTAATTCTTCTGCTTAGTTTCAGGTGAATTTTTTTTTTCATTTATTCACTTTTAATATGTATTTCCCCCCATTAACCGTATATTGTCATTTCCTCGGTCGTTTCACCCCTTTGCTCTAGTTTGCAGCGTAATTCATTGCATTTTTGATTTTTTTGGATTAAGGATTATCAGTTTCCGTCTTTCAAGTGACTCAGTATATCATAAAACGGCAACATATTTGGAACTCAGAGGATTAAAAAGCGTCTTTTTCTGTAACATTTTTCTTCCTTCATAAAACAACCTCACAATGTCATGCATTAACAACAGTTATGCATGGCTTGAATCTATGATAGTACTGGAAAAACTAGTACAATTTCAATTTGTTTCAAATTTTGCATGCTAAAAACTGGCAGAAAAATACTTTTGATCGCTGTTTTTTTTTACACTAATTAGAAAATTAGCTCAGGTCAACAATTCTAAGTTAAGAATATTTCTAAGAAGCCATGAGTTTTAAAGTCCTGAACTCTTGGAACCAACGCCATATTTTGCTTTTTTATTTTATTGCTCACTGTTCAACTTTAGTGAAAAAAGATTAGAAATAAAATAGGTCAAACCAATGCAAAAGCAGTGAATTCAATAATCAAACAACTTATTTAAGGTCATGAACAGATTTTACTTTCTTAGTGACTTGGACCTATTTAGCGAAACTACAGAAATGTGAAGCTATCGAATATTGCCCTTTACCATATCCATTCCAGAAAATTCATTTGGATTTCGGAAAATTCAACCAAATCCTTCTCTTTTTTTAAAATTTGTGCTACGATTTCAGGTTTTGATTCGGCTTTAGTTATGTTTAATAATTAGACTTATCACAACAAAACTGCTTTCGCAGAATATACATTTTGTACAGCTGAATTTTGGAATGTCACTACTGAATCTCAAGATTGGTATCGAAATAGGATTAAAATTTTGGATTCTCTAAGATTCCACTGTAGCTACTCTTTTTATTTCAGATTTTGTGCAATTTCGGGCTTTGGGTCTAAACTTGAGCGAATCTCACGTTTAGACTTTTCAGCTGAAATGCCTATATAGCGTAATCATGAGCCCCAACAAATCTGCGGCGTGCCATAGCTGATGAACCTCTTTAAGAAGTTGGTTTGAGGCAGTGAACTGTGAAAACAAGGTTGCTCTTGTTGTCTGCATTCAAAATATCAGTTGTCGTAAAAAGGTAATCCTGCTTTTTAAACTTGTCACGCAGACTTTGCTTGATATTTCTAAACCTGGAATCTATTCCTAACATAACTGTTATCCTGTGACGTAATTAATTAAAAAAAACCTTTTTCCAGAAAATAAGTTTTTCAAAGAAAAGTAAAGAACTCCATTGAACCAAAAAAAAGCAACAATAGAACCAAATAACCTACCAAGCGTAAAACTACCACAGCTCAGCATCAATAAATTAATGAATTCCAAAACGAACAGAAATTGCAATAGATAACTAAACTCAAACCCGTTTTGAGTCGAGCTCAAAATGTGCAGATTTTAACATGAGTTAGAATCACAACCCTTATGCCTTTTCAAGGCCAGAACATAATTTGCACATTATTGAAAAAAACTTAAATGTTTGCAATTTTATAACTTTAACAAGTCAAAAATTACTAAGATTTTAAGGAATAAATACCAGGATATGTATATCAAACTTACAATACATATTTATTTGTATTTTTTTTTCATATTAATGCTTTTAGCCTTACGTGTATTTGCAATAGGATAGAAGTAGTAGAACTAGTAAATGCAGCAGTGGTGTTATAGCAGTATGCATACATTGCCTTTTGGTCAATTGATCTCTCCCTTTAAGCATTCTCTGAGAGTTCCAATTTAATTCCCAATTCAATTCTTAACATAGGCTCTTTTGACAATCTAATTGTTGATAGTGTCTGCATAGTGTCAGCATTTACATCTTGCTTTTTGGTCAGTTGAACATCCGTTTCATATTGCCTCGGAAGTTTTCCCTTGACATGGTAGGCCGTTCCAAAAATGTTGCTGATGTGCGTTTTTGACCCCCTTTTTGACGCCCTTTTCATCTTATTACTCTAAGCCTTACAAGTTGGTGCAATTGAAGTAGTAGTTGGAGTAGTTTAGTAGCAGTAGTAGTATTAGTAAAAGTAGCAGTGGTAGTAGTGACATTCATATATTACCTTTTCGTCACTTGAGCTTCCCCTTAAAGTATTCTCTGAAAGTTCCAACTTAATAACCAAATCTATTCTTGAGATACACCCTTTTGACGATCTGCATACAAATAGCAGATTTGATTTAGTTCAAATTTCCCCTCAATATTCTGTAAAATTTTCAACTTCATACACGTAGCCTTAATTGTGCTAGTACCATATTAGTAGTGGTAGTAGTAGCAGTAATAGAGTATTAATATTAGTAGTAGTGACAGTAGTAGCAGCAATATTAATAGCAGTAGTGGCAGGCATATTTTGACTTTTGGTCAACTAAACATCCCACTCATGATGCCCCTGAAGTTTCTTCCTGATACGATAAGCCGTTCCAAAAAATATTGTTGATACGCCCGTATGGAGTTTGGAGCTTTATTTATTTATTGATAGTGATTTGTGGTAGTTTTACGCTTGGAAGATCATTTGACTTCATTTCTGCTCATTTTTGGCTTAATGGAGCTATTTACTTTTCTTTGAAAAACTTGTTTTGAGGAAAATATTTTTAAAATCAATTACAGAAATGATCGATATAGTTCATTTTAAATGTGGATTATGTAAGTTTCATCCGTATCATGGTTGTAGATATAGCTAACATTTTTATATAAATGATCGGTACAGTTAATTATAAATGGAGAATATGTAAGTTTCATCGGTATCAAGGTTCTAGAGATATCTGAAACCTAGTAAAGAACGAACCACAGAATATTCTGGAGTTGGTTAGCTGCCTGATTTTCTGTGGTTCGTTTCTTGCATTTCCAAATAAAAAAAGCCATACGCTTTTTCTTGATTCCTGCATGGGAAGCTCTTTCCGCGTCAAATACCCAAATACCCCTTTACGTGCATAATGATGCAACATAGTTTGACAAGAACTTTAGCCCGTAGTAACTGAAATATTAAAATAAATCATCATATTACAAAAGTAGTGTTTTGAAAAGTTATAGTAAAGAACGAATCTAACCCATAGTAAACTAAATATTAAGATTAATCCCCATATCATACGCATGATGATGCAACACACTTTGACAAGAACTCTAACCCATAAGAACAGTGCCGTCGCAATCTTCGACAACAGCAATTTTCTTAAGGAACACGTAAGATGCCGCGAAAGAAGATCCAAAAAAGAGCTGAAATATTTTGAATTTCGAAAGTTTTTCTGCTATTTAGTAACTTTTATATTGTTACTTTGATACCAGTTTTGTTATTTTGATGAACATTTGATTTTTTTAAAAAAAAGTTTGATTTTGAAATAAGGAATTTTTAAAAACTTGAAACTTTTCGCAATCAAAAACCAACAAAAATCAATTAACAAAAACTTTCTGAAAAAAAAGTTTTTAAAAGAAAAGTAAAGGCCATTTTGAACTTAAGCTAATTATATAAAAATACCTTTTAAAATTCAAACTAAAAACGACCAGAAATTACTGTTAAAGAATAAATGAAACCCAAAACGAACAGAAATTATATAAGCAATCCTAGAAAAAACATACAACAAGTAATAATATAAATGACCAAAAGCCTTAACTGCTCCCTTCCTTAACTGTGAACAAAAACCAAAAGCCTACTGAGTCATTGGCGCTTAACTGAAAACGGATTATATTGCAGATATTTTCTTTTCCAGTTCTTACAGCATTGAAAATAAAAGTAAAATTACAGTGAAATAAATTCTTGAACTGGTGGATCTTTCAACAATTAATATTATTATACATCAAATATTCAATTTGATGTGGTTTATACTTTCCAGGACTGTTCAAGACACATATAGTTTTCAATAAAGCGCCAATGACACAGTAAGTTTTAGGCTTTTACAGTGAGAGAAGGAGGCGATACCCAAACTCTTGTCTGTAGTGATTTTTCTTCGTTTAAAGCTTTATTTTCATATGCAATTTAAGGTTCACTCGTTTCAAGATTTATTTATTCGTTTACATTAATATCTATTGTATGTTTGTTTGTATTGATTATTTATTCAATTTTTTTTCGTTTTAAGTTTCATTTATACTTCAATAGCAAAATATTTTTTTTCGTTTTAAGCTTGATTTTCATATTGAATCTAAGCATTACTCGCTTTAAGATCTATTTACTCATTTATACTATTACTTGTTGTATGTTTTTTGCTATGATTGTTTATTTAATTTCTGTTCCTTTTTGGGTTTCATTTATTCTTTAATAGTAATTTCTGGTCGTTTTGAGTTTGAATTTTAACAGGTATTTGTATCTACTGTGCTTAAATTTAAAATGGCCTTTACATTTTTTGAAAAACCTTTTTTTCGGAAAGTTTTTTTTAATTAATAATTTATAAATATTCTGCCAGAGCCACATTCTATTGTTCCGATGTAAATTTTTCGTAAAGTTGACAAAACCTTTACACTTGGAAACATCTCTGAAGGCCAAACTGTTTCATTGGAAGTTTTAGAAGACTTTATTGTAAGGATCAACCAATGTAATTTGTCATTTGAAAAAATTTGACTATGCCTTAAACGTCTATCAAACTCAACATTTTTCTTGGCTTCTATAACAGAGAAATTCAACTAATTATCGCATCTACTTGTTGACACACAAGTGTCTAACTGTCCTCGCGATTGCGGCGGTATCTGCAACCTAGAAGAGGATTACAAAAAGGATTTATTGGCAAAGAATGCATAAAAAAAAGAAATTACAAATTTTTCACTAGGTAGATATCACATTAACCGTCTCAAAACATCTAAAATGGTAGATCAGCGACTAATATCACAATTATTTTTACAGATAGAGTAGAAACGAGGATAAAGCAGAAAAGAGTAGGCTCACTGACAAAAAAAAACAAAAAACAGAAAAAAAAACAAACAAACAAATATGAGATAATCGAAACAAATGATAATAATCAGCACCAAGAAAAAAAAAAAAAAAAAAAAAAAAAAAAAAAAAAAACTTGCATACACACGACATCTAGACGCGAAATGTAGTTGCAAGGAAAATACAATCACTTCAAAGAACTAAAAGGAGGATAAAAAATGGGCCAAACAGTCTACCTTATGCTAAAAAGAAGAAGCGGCAGAAAAGGAAGAAAAAGATAAAAAAAATATGATCTTTGCACTCTATAACACACATATCCTGAGAAAGCCGACTTTCCTGGAAAGCAATGAAGCTTTTTTTTTAATCTAGATGTAAAACAAAATTATAAAATTGGAGACGTCGAAAAAAGCTTAAAGTGTTAAATAGTTTATCATGGATGCCAAAATTTGAGCGGCCCAAGTGCTTTTGTATTTTTGCCACTGTGAAATTGACGTGTAAATACATACATTAGTAAACAACTCATCATGACATACCAGAAGACTGAAGCTGTGTTGACAATGCAAAATTACAATGCAAAAACTGCACTAATTCTTGGCTTTGCATTCGTATCGAAGGCTGTTGCCACCAAATGAGCACCTACGACAGACAGGCTTGAATCGTAGGTCTCAGAGTGGACTATGTGCTGTCATTAAATTAAAGACTAGGAGTCCTATATAATAATTGGCAATGTGTGTAAACTTTGTGTGATATCATTCAATTGAACCAGAAGCTATATACAGTAGGCTCCAATAAGTTTGTGACAAATGTTTAGGAATATTAGGAAATCATCATTAGCTATAATAAAAGCAATTAAAGACCGTTGGATTTTATGTTTCGAATTGCTGACACAGGTTTAAAAGAAATTCCCTGACATCACCGAAAAACAGATACCCCGAGTCAAAAAGGCCACAAACAACTAGGTTAGAAGTAAAAGATAATGCTGAAAGAAAATAATAAGCATATAAGGGCAAAAGGCTTGAGCATCATCCTAACAAAGGAGATGTGACGTTACGATCAGGCATGCAAGGGCCGGAGGTCCAAGCGAGTTGAGGGAGCCAAAAGAAGTCGTTAAAGCTAGTTTTTGCTTGCCAAAATAGCGGGTCTTTTAGAGATTCATACAATTCATAGACACTATTAGAGATTCATACAACTTTTAGAAAGAATAAAAAGAAGTAAATACCAAAAGAAAGAAAAAAAACACAAAAAATGTTTCTGTCATTTACAAAGCTCTTTTACAAAGAGATATCACATAGAAACGAGATTTTTCCACAAAGAATTCTGTTTGAAAAAAGGGAAAAACCAATTATGCTAATGATTTTTTTTTCCTTGATTGATTATAATTTTTCCTAGGATGTCCCTGAAGTTCCTAGGATGAATAACGGCGAGAATACCAAGAGTGAGAATAATTTCTATGTCTTCATCCCAAAACTCTTATCCTTTTAAACATGTTTTTAAATAGCAAATATTAATGAAGTACCGGAATATTGAAAAGGTAATCCAATCTTTTCTGCTTTCATATAAATTTATTACAATAAGGATTCTACGTCGAATACCTTCTGCAACTTCCCCTTTCAGTTAAGAGTGTTTTTTTTACAGTGATCAATTAAAACAGCGATTCAAATTATCTTGAGAACAAAAATTTAACTTGTATAATGGTATCGAGACAATTTTCCTTTAACCACGAAAGCCTATATAAGTACAAATGCAAACGTTCCTAATTTGAAGAGAGAATAGGGAAATTTCAGAGATGGCGAAGGGAAGAATCTAATGACTAAATGAGTGCATATCAATACCAAAACCCTGGCATGAGAGATACCCAAACAACCTCCTACACATGCTCTTTTTCACGAGTAATGAAAATCCAAAAATGATCAGAAACATTAGAATACACCGAAGAATATAAATAATTCATTGAATGCTAGGACTTGAAAATAGAATAAAATTGAAAGAAAATGAAAATAAAATAGAATTAACATTTTTTTTTTTATAATGAAGCGCCCATGATTTGTTATAACAAGCATTTATAGATGCAAACAGGTCCAACGTGAAATGAAAAATAAGAACAACTCGTCCCTCGAGAACATAATTGTCATTTTACCAATTTGGGTCAAAATGAGTTAAGGATCACTTTATTTCCTTTTTGAGTATAATCTGACTTGTTTTCAAGAATTTGTCATAGGATGTAGACTTTTGAGGTATCAGAATACATAGTTGCAATAAAACATTCGTTCATAACTTTAGTGCACGCATGACAAATATGTTCCCGAGAGTAAAAATATATTTATTGCCCTATGCTAGTAGTATTGGCATGTACACTTTCAGCTTTTGCATCCAATAGCTAGAACACAGGAATTTTATCTCTTGGTCGATAAACTTGGTCATCATCAAATGATAATAAAATCTGAAAAAAAAATAAAAACAACTGTTAAAGGTGCAAAATAGAATCTATGTACAATAACGAGGAAGAATTTCAAAAGGGAAACAATAAACATCAATAGATGGGACAAGCCGAAAAAAAGGGAGCAGAGGGCCAAATTATAAGTTTAGAGAAACAACTTTAGGAACATTCAAGAACTTAACCCTTTCCGACTGGAGTTTTATCACGGAAATAAGTTTTCTGACCATCTTTTTTTTTTTTTGGGGGGGGGTCACCATTATTTAAACTTCTAGATAGATTAACAAACCTTTTAAAACACACAAAGTTAATTAGCATATGAATTAATAAGAAAGCATTTTTAACAAGCCCGAAAGGGGCATTAATTATTCATTAAACTAAATAATTACTACGCCACATTAAAAATTATTTTTAACTCTTGTAAATGCAGAGGATACGCATCTTCTTTTTAGATTAAATAACTATTTGGCTGACAAAACTCGCTTTCCTTGATTTTTCAAAACAATTTCGATTAAGTTTTCTATGTTTACAATCTTTGATAGGGACGCTTTTCTGTATTTCTTTTTTTTTTCAAGAAAACGCGTTTCAAATAAATCAATGATTTTAGTATTTTATACTTCTCTTAGGAAATATTAACATTTTGTAATAATTGTCTTTTCAAATTTTCAAGCTTCCCGCTCAAGAGGGCATAGGTAGCTCGAAAACAGTGCTAGCTTCTTCCAAGGTAGAGACTTTTAGTACTTTACGATAGACGCCTTGAACAAAAAAAAAGCCTCTCAAAAGCCAATTTCTTCTTTGACGGAGTAAGAAAAATAATTTATCAACCTCCCATTGCCCTTGTGTCGGGGCTGTCGTTCTTTCAGTGGTGAGGAAAGGGGGAGGGGGTAAACTTTAGATTAAAGGAAGGGGGAAGGGAGCCTCAGTCCTTCATGTGCAGGAGAATTTCTGTTTATTTTAGGCTAATATCATTAAGTTTAACGTCTGTTCTTCTTCTTCTATTTAACATCAGGCGGGCTTTTCAGTAATACTATTTAGCCCTTTTCCTTTTCCTTTACTCTGTGGGCTAAAGAGCCACTGGCTTGATTGCCTTTTATATATTTGTTATTTTCAGATATCTTTCAGTAGATCTTTCGACTCAAGGAGTTCAAAATTAAGATGATAGATGTTGATTTCTATGTTCTGTGTGCAGGTATAGTTGGAAAGGCTCTTGGCTGATAGTGAGATTTTGTGGTGTTTGAAGCATTTTAACAGTTTACAAAGCAAGGTATGTTGTGCAGACGTCAGCATATTACATTCAAATTGGCAATGGTCAATTGTTTCATTATTCACATTACAATGCATGCAAAGAGGGGGCAGGGTAATTTAACCCCTTGAATTAGGAAACTTATACGAGAATGCAAGAAAATTTAGTCCAATTGTTCCAGAACGAATTCTATGATAAACTTTAGAAAATACTTATTGGGAAAGGGCTAAAGGATAGGATTATTCTTATTAAAATTAATATCTGATAGTCTCCATCGGTAAATATCTGTTATGGGGATTGGTCTCCCACTTGGCTGGTCAATATTTATAGCATTTTTTGCTATCTCATCGACTTCATGATTACCAATTATACCAGAGTTACCAGGAGTATATTAAAAATAAATTCTTGTGCCACTTGAAGCAAGATTTTACGTTATATTGGGACAACGGCAGATTTCAGTGTGGAATTATATTTTGGAGCCAAGGTCAGCAGCTCAAGACATGATAAATAATCAGACTATACGCTCCTTTTAATTTAAGTATCAATCAAAGGCCGGTTTTTCGTATGATATTCTAGTGCCCTGATTGTGGTGTTCAACCATGCAGACATGATTGATGCTGAATTATAATCTGTTCTCCAGTGCGATTTCTAGGTGATGAAGGACAGCACCTCCTACTACGTACTCATTCATTTTTGAAACATCAAAAAAATATTTGGAAGTGGTTTTTATAAGTAATTGTATTAAGTTCAGCAAATTTTTTCTGGAAAAAAGCAATGGGGTTTAAATCTTTATTCCACTTTGAGAAATTAGTATTTATTATGGGAATTGACCAATTCCATGGAGGGGATTGGGGGAAAGTAGGTGCAATAGACTTTGCCGGTACAGGGAACTGATTTCTGAATATTGAACGGTTCTGAATATTGGCAAACTCATCTGCAATGCCACTATACTTGGCTGGATTTCTTAACCAATTAGGTAGGGTGTGTGAGCTATTTGATTCAATTTTTGTAATATGTTTTGTCAAGAGAAAGCTACGTCTCTCCCTTATCGTTGTTAATCCACTCTCCATAAGCAGAAACTTGGTGCTTGTGGGCTTCCTAGGACAAAACATGAGACGTATTATATCGTTTTGTGTTTTCTCAATTTTTTGCATCTGGGTCTTTGCACATGCACCATAGACGATGAACCCATAGTCAATATGGGGTCTGATATGTGATTTATAAAACTGGAGTAAGGTTTTCTCCTTACATCCCCAGGGTGTGGAAAGAAGTCTTTTTAGTATATTTGTTGGTCGAACATAAGACCTAGGTAATTAATATGATTATCTTCTGAAATAGTTGTTCCATTTAGAGTTAGTCTTACATTAACATGATTTCGCTTTCGGTGAAATTGGATTATTTTTGACTTGGTAGGTGCAATGGGTAAATCTGAATGTTGAGAAAATTCTTCAAATTGGAAAAGTGACTTTTGCAGCTTTGACTGTGACATCTCAAAGGTGTTGCCAGATGACCATAGCACCAGATCGTCAGCATATTGTCGATTCATGTGGGGGAGGTTCATGTTCCAGAGATATAGGGCAAAGAGGAAGCAGCTGAGGACTGCTCCCTGAGGAAGGCCTTTGGTTATTGTCTTTTGGGGTGAAGAGGCTAAACCTACACAAACAATGAAACTTCGCAATTCTATGAAAGATTTTATGAAAGATACTAGCTTAGGGGGTAGTCCAAGGTTTGCAAGTTTGTTTAAAAGGATTTGGTGGTTCACATTGTCATATGCCCCTTCAAAATCTAGGAAAGCTGCAACTACGACATTATTTTTTGAGAATGGTTCATTTATTGCATTTGTTAGCAATATGAAAGCATCTGTTGAGGAGTGGTGTTTCCTGAAACCAGTTTGAGCGTGAGGGATCATATTATTTTTTTCAACAAATCAGAGGAGTCGGTAATATATCATTTTCTCCATATTTTCCCCATCACAGGAGTAATCGTTATGGGCCTATAAGACTCAGGGTTATTTTTGGGTTTATTTTTCTTTAGGATTGGTAGGAAGGACGAACATTTTCAAATATTGGGGAACATAGAAGATGCCAAAGCATGATTATAACAGTTTAGAAGTTCCTGTTTGTATGAGGGGGTAAGATTCTTTATCCATGTAGGGTGTATATTGTCATAGCTGCCGCTAGTCTTGGTCCTAATATGATGTATTGCATTATTAGTTTCCTGGATTGAAAATGGGCTGGTTATATGCTCGGATCCTGGGCATGGTTGGTAACTTGGGTTCATAGGGATAGGGGATATTTTGCTGCAATTATTTGATGTTAGCTTATTAACAAAAAGAGTGACAAATAGCTTAGCTTTTTCATTATCATTGTCATAATGGGTATTATTATGTATAAGCTCATACAGGAGTGGGTTGGGGGATGTCTTTTTCCCACAGATGTGGCTTATAACTTTATGTATAATTGGCTCATGTGTTTCTCTGGAGAGATTATTTTCAAAATTGTTCCAGTAGTTACATTTAGCATTCATTATAGTCCTTTTTAGACTAGATTCTGTTTATAATTATTTTAAATATGTAGTAGGTGATGTTTTCTTTATGAATGTTCTCCTAGCTGCCTTTTTTGTTCTCCATTTATTTTGACACTCATTTGTCCACCATGCTTTAGGAATGTGTTTAGGGACAGTTTTCTTGGGTGTTGTCCTTAGGGTGTTGTCCTTGGCATGATTAGCTGTATTTATTAGTAAAGATGCCAAATTTTCAGCATGTGTGTCAACTGTTGTGTTTGAAATGCATGAATTTTGGGTGAAAATTGTAACTTCATCATTTAGCTTATTTTGGAACATAGGCCAATTTGCTTTAGTGTTGACATATCTGGAGGTATGTGATAAGGTTTCAGCAGATTCATTTAGGGAGCAAACGATAGCAAAGTGGTCAGTACATAGACTATCAATTTCATTTACATAAATTTTATTCAAAATATTTAATGACACAATTTGTAGGTCAATTGTAGAGAAGCTGCCACTTTTGGGGTTGAAATATGTATTCAGGTTTGGAGGGAACTTACCAGCTTTATTTGCTGGTTTATTCCCCCACAAGAGGCTGTGGGCATTGAAGTCTCCACAAATAATGATATTTTTCAACATCTTAGAATTATTAATATAGCTGGAGAAATCCATGGCATCTGTTGTTTCACCATTAGGGTTATAAAAGCGTAATATATAAGTTTTTGTATTATTCAGCCAAACACTGATACTAATTACATCAAAATCATTTACAAAATCTGGAAAGTTGATGCCACAGAATTTTATATTATTATTAACTATTAAAGCTACTCCACCTCCTTTTCTCTCTGATGATCTATCCTTTCTCAGGATAGTATATCCCAGAGACTTATTTTGTTGATTTTGGGTTAGACGATTTTCCTGGAGGCAAGCAATATTAATGAATTTATTATTCATATAAGATATTTGTTCATTCAGCTTATTTTATGTGAGTGATCTTACGTTCCACTGGAGTATTGATATGTGTTGTGTTGTTGATTTATTTTTCACATGACTGTGTATCAATGTTCAGCTTTGTTAATAGTAAAGCAAGATCTTTTTTTGCTTGAATGAGCATATCATCAGGGATGTAGATTTTTGCCAATTCTGCAATGATTTTTGTTTTCTGTAGTTGATGTATATTCATGGCCTCGACTGCATTACAGTTTAGAATGAATAAGCATATATTTGGGGATTGCATGTTTAGTTGTGCATGCTGTTTTTAAGTTAAGGGATTAATTCCAGGTAGTGTTTCTGGTTTGTTTCTTCTTGGGAGGGGGGCCAGGCTGACCTGATCTCACTGGACAAGGAGGCTGGTTGACTTGGTGATTCTTTCTGATAGGGATGTGAGCTAGGGGGCTTAGAGGATGGTGTTTTATACGGGGTACTTGATGCATTGGGGGCGTTTGACTTGGGGGTTTTGGTTGGTTTCATTATGGGTTTTATTTGGTATTGTTGGGCAGCATTTGCTTCCATTGCTGCAAAGGGGTATGGAATGGCCTTCTCTGTTGTTATTTGGAGTGTTAGTGCTCTTTTCTTATATGTAGGGCATAGTGATTTATTGGTAGATTCACGTGGGCCTTTGCAATTGATACATGCAGGCTGAGTGTTGTTGCAAGTTGTCAACTCTTTAGGATGGAATGCTTTACAATTACTACACGCTAGGAGAATTTCATTGCATTTGTTTGTTGAATGTCCCAGTTTGAGACACTTCTGACACTGGATAGGCTTTGATTTGTATTTCTTGTGCGGTTTGATTGGCCCAAATAGGGATAACTTTTCTGGGATATTAATTTTTTCCTTCAGTGTAAATAAGAAGGATCTATTTGTTTTTAGGCCATAAGAGTTAGGTTTACCAAGTTGGGTAACATCTTCAACTGGGATTGTGTTGCCAGCCCTATCTGAGAGCCCTTCTTTCAACTCCTGAATGGGTATTTCTGGGGGAACATTATAAACTACTATTTTTGTTGGGGATTGTTTTGGGTTCCATTTAGATGCATTAATTGGTGTATTCAGAAGGGATTTTAGATTAATTATTGAGTCTGCTGATTTCTGATCTTGGACAGCTATTAGCAGAGATCCATCATGGTGAATATTAAGAGAGAACAATGATTTTAGCAATTTGAAAATTGCAACTCTTATTGCAGTAATCTTTTTTATTTAAAAAGGGGGCAATAGGAGAAATTTTAAGGTAAATTCTTAAGTTTTGGTTGGGAGGATCTTGGGTGGGGAGGCGGATAGTACTTTTGATATAGGAGATTTTTTTCCTTTTTTTAGAGTTTCTACAAAGGACTCCTTGAAAGGCATTATCATCATCTATAGTGACGTTAGCCCCTACTCTGATCATTGTCCTATTCTCAGAATTGGAGTTATCATGTGAACTTTGTGATAGTGAGCTTGACCAGCCAACATGGGTATCAGCTTCACTGGTATGTGGGGTGGGATCTAGGGGGACTTTTTTTTTGGAGGACTTCTAAGCATTGCCTATTGGAATAAGCTTTAAACTAAAACAAGAAAGGATATTACAATGATAACATACCGTCTGCACTCTACTGTGGGGAAAACTTCACCATCTACAAAAGAAACACCACAGTATAGCCCTGAGGAGGATTTGAGCAAGATTGGTTCGGTACAACTACTGATAAACCGATATATTAATTCACAAGAAATTTATTTTAAATTTCTTAAAATGTTGCTGCTGTGTGTTGAGTTTTAATGTCACTGTTTGCTTCAATTTCTTCTTTAATAGTTCCAGACATATATTCTGTTCTAGTTATTCGGGAGGTCAATTGTTAAATTAATACTCGGAATATATCAATAAGATTTTGTCACCATTATTTTACTTTTAAATAATCTCTTTACCAAATCGAGTGTTCCCAATCATTTTTAAGTAGCAGATGCATTCTAGCTGAACGCCAGCCAATTTCTTCTTTTTCCTTTGGCAGTTTGACAGAAAAATATTGAAATCTATTACAGAGCCAATGACAGACATTATTTTTTCTGAAGCCATCACCTTTATAAATGAAATACAAATTTGCAGCTTTGCTACAACCATGACTTTAGAAGGTTGCAGCTGTCATGCAACCATGAGCTCATATACGAAGCATTTTCACATGATGCCATGACAGCATATATAGCGCCAGATAGATAATATACGGGAATGACACCAAAAAATGTAGTTTTGTAAAAAAAAAACAGTTTATTTTATAATTATAAATAATAAATTGTAAAAAGCATGCATATATATGCATATATGCAGTAGCTTCTAAATGGGCCATTGAACGTCTCCTTGTTTTTCAAGCAACCTTTTCCTTGTTTTAAGAAGAGGACTCAAAATCTACAGGCAAGGGCTTTCAGCGATGGTGATCCCAATGGTAGATTGTTCATTTCAATCAGCCTTAAATTTCGGAGAGTCTCAAGCTCTTTTTCAAAATAAACTTCTACTATTTTAGGTACTCCTACATAGCATTATTATTCCTGAATCACCTTTAAATGAAAACTTTTTCTCACTAGACAGTTTATTCAAAATGCGTTTTTCAATTTTTGGCTACTATGGGCTGTAGTTCGCTCTTTACTAGGGTAAAACTTCGGCTATAACCATGAAAAAAAGTCTTTCACCAATTACGCTTGTGCCTAATTTACGAAACAAAAACATATCGGATTAAAGCAGCAAAGGTTTCGTCAGATTTAAGCGCTTTTCTGCTGTTATGGGTATATCAAAAGTGTTTTTAGGGTTAATGACACTAAATTAAGTTATTTTCCTTATAAACAAACAATGGGATTCCGTCTTGTTTGTCACAGCAGGTTTAGTGTAAGTTTGATTTAAAATAACGTCACTTACAATAGTATGGTTTGAAAAGGATGATTCTATTTGAATACCGTAATGATGCGCTAATTATTAAGCAGCAATTGTAACTTTCTACATTATGAAGTTTCCATTTAGTAACCAAAATGACAGGCAATAAGACAGTATATAAACGTACAAGCAAAACAAAAAAATAACAACAAGTAAATGAGAATTTTACCATAAAACTGAAGAACATTGATGACGCAGAAAGGAAATGCCAGACATCATGATAATCGTAAAAATTCAAGATTAGACATTCTTGGTTGTAGTGTCTTGATTCGGCAGCTGACATCCTCCACGTGGCAGCCTTGATTACAAAGAAATAAAAAGAAGCTCCCCATGATACCAGTGACAGACAGATGTATATCAAGGGTTGGATAAGGACTGTTTCACCATAACGAATCTAAAACAAGGACAACAGAATTGCATCGATTTTTGTTTCAGCCATTAGAGCGAAGAGTGAAACAATTAAAACACAATAACATAGATTAAACAGATTCCACATCGTTGGATCACAAAACCAACAAAATGACATGACATGGCAAAATCACTCATTGTGATCAATCCCTAATGCTTAAAAAAAGAAGAAGAAGAAGCAATAAAAAAAGGACACATCAGTGCTACCTATGCAAAAAGCGATTTTTATTGTTGTTTAAGGTGGGGGGGGGGGCTTTAAGTGTCCCGTATACGGTTTTTGGCAATGGTGATTCCAATGATGGACTTTACTTTTCGATCCGACACCATTTTCAAGGGATTTTAGGGGATTGTTCAAATTTTTTATGAACTTGTTTTCAAAATAAAATTTTAGTCTTTAAAATAATCGAGATACTAGTTACCATTCCTGAACAAACAACAAATAACATTTTTTTTACTAGACAATTTTTTTTAACACATTTTAAAAATTGGGTTACTATGGGCCGTGGTTCACTCTTTACTAGGTTGCAGCGTTTTTGCGTCTTGGAACCGATCTGATCTTTGTAGGGAGAGACTGTCCTTAAATTTCCGTCATCAGGAAATCCTCCAGAAGAGGCTGTTTAATCTCAATTAAGTTGATGCGAAATGCCATTTTCTAGACACTTTTCATGAGAACATCCACCAGGAAGGGACGACGGATTCCGTCCAAACTTTGTGGAAAGTAAGAGCTAGAATAAATGTTTTGCATAATTATTCAAACATGATGCAACCTCAGGAGAACGGGGCCATAGGGTATATCTTCTAATCAGGCTAACTGTTAGACGGGCTGGCAGAATTCAACAAAACTTGTTCAGAAGCTAAAGTTATAACTTCTGACGTCCATATCTCGATTGAACCACTATGGAGGAAAGGCGCGGTTCTCGTCGTAGACGTCCACCTAAAAGGTTATTGAACATCAGTTCAATTTGGTAGGGATTTGTAGCGAGGATTTTAGTTTCACATTTACGAATTTCTGGTCTCAGTCAAATGTCATATGCACAGCCCAATATTTTTGTTGCTCCACTGTGGTCGCTCATGAGTTATGGCTGTTAGCTTCACAGAACATTGATACCAGAGGTCTGTTTCTTGATATCTCTGTCTAAGAAATTCATGGGATTCTTTTTTACTTATAGTCTTTGTTTAATCCCAGACTAATTTACCACAAAACATAAAAGAGCTTTTTATTCGCATCACAACTCTTAGCTCGACAAGGACATGAGAACAAAGTTGGACTAAAAAATAAATTACCCTTTAATCACTGACTTTGATATTTTAATCTTACAGCTATTTCGCTTCAAATTTCTAGAAATTTTGAAGTGGAAAGAATACACAAATTAAAGGTCAAATGTTTTGTTATTGAAAGTACTCATTTAATTTTCATGAAATTCTAAGATTAAAATAATAATAGCACTGTTAGCTAAATATATTTTTTATTAACATTATTTTCATTTACCTTCATGACAATGTAGAAGAGGGTGTAGAGCATCAAATTTGTGATGAAAATAGCAAGTTGGTACGAGGCAAAATCTGGGGGTTGAGTGTGAAGCCCATAAGCAGCTAAGGCCCAGTTAAATAAGTTGCCAATCGCTAGAAGGATCATACGATCAGGATACATTGGTCGAAAGCAGTGACTAAATCCAGCACGTATATCATTCAACCACGTAAGGTAAATTCGCTTAAAGATTCCAATATCTAAAAGTGACATGAAAATTATGTAGAGATAGCAACAAAGCTATAGGGTCAGAAAAGCCCGTATACTCTGGGAAATGTTAAAGTTGGATAATTTTAGTGAAAAAAAAACGCATCATTGTATGGATAGAGACTACACACTGAATCTTCACCTTAAAAAAATTGCAAAAAACAATAAACAAAGATTAATAAAACTTTAATACAGAAATAAAACAGAGAAAAAAGGAAAAATAACAGAAAACATATGTGAGTTGTTGATTAAGCGAGAGATTAAAAACATCCAGTGATCTTCGGAATGACAATGAGGCAATGTAACATAAAATTCTTTTTGACAAAAGCATGATATGTGTATGATAATGCAACAAGCAAACTGGCTAGAGGTTCTAATATATCCAGAGTTGACGCTAGATCGTTTCTTTCGTTTTTTTCGGCATTTTTTCGTTTCTTTTACAGAAATTTTTTAAAAAAAAGTATAAAAAATTTGTTTATTTGCATTTTGTTATACTTTTACGAGTCAGACAAAATTTGGGTGGTCAAACCCTAAACCTCCCCCCTGGATACGGTCTTGTCTGCATCGGTTCCAGTCCTTATAAAAATTTGACATAGTGAACCTCTACTGTATCCAAAATGCACACTTTCAAAATATATAAAGTTTCAGGAGTGCAAAAAAATAAAATAAGTAAGAATAATAATGATAAAGGGGAGAAAAGCCCTAACCCAACTAACTTGAAAAGTCTTTATCTCCACCCGTGTTTAACCTACTGTCATTATTTCCTGTCACAATCCACAAATTAGATCGATTAGCTAGTCACGCTCTACCCGATACTTTTTTCGGGGGTCGCAAAGGGTACATTATCGGTCGCAGGGTACATAACTTGTTTAACATTATCCGAGTTCTATTCTTTTGGGGGAATGGAAGGAGATGATTTGAACTTAAAGGTGTTTTTATGTAAAGTATTTTTAACTTCAATCAACGAAAATCCCAACCCGCCGTGCAAAAAGTGGGGTTGCATAGTAGCAATGCTGCTTGGCAGTTTTCAAATTTGTAGACAGAATTTGTCTGAAAATACCATTTTTACATATAAAAATACCTTTAGCTCAAAAGAAAAGCTGTCAAAACACACGTTATGCAGCTAAAGTGTCGTCAGCTTTTGGAATTCTGTCGAATTGTGCTACTGGCAGCTTTGGAACTTTTTCCATACCTAATCCCAACCTTTGCTGCATAACAGAGTCTGAATATAAGGATTGTATAAGAATCGCTTGATAATAAAAGAACTCTAGAGTAATTTTCGTGAACGACGTTATTTTTTTACGGCAGATCTGCAGCAACTTTTAAGCAAGTATTAACCCCCCCCCTCCTCACTAACACACACACACACACACATACTCCAAGGTAATGTTTGAGATCTACTTCGGTTTATTTTTCGTTCATAGTTTTACACAGACTATGATTTTTAGGTTTTTTTAGTAAACACTGAAAGTAGCTAAAAATGGCGCAGCAAAGTAGGAAAAAATAGAGGTTAAGAAGGTGTTTGAAAAGGATACTATTTACGACTTTGAGCAAAGTATAAATGAAGACTATCCTAGTAATTAAAAATACCGATTTAAATTATTATATATTACCCATAGTAAAAAAAAATTGCCCTGCTTCCACAGTAAGAATAATTTAAGGTGGCATTTATCTACAACCTCAATGCTTTATTTGTCTGTCTGTCGGTCTGGCCATTATGTATTCCTAAATGAGTTACCCAATTGAGCTGATACTCGGTACACGTGACCCTCTCTGGTATAAGAAGGTTAAGAAGGGATTGACATAGAGATTAACTTTCAATTATTTATATAATTAGTCAAATTATTTATACTATTTGGTTTTATATTCCATATTGTCTTGGCAGGTAATATCTTAGTAGGATGCTAGCTACCGCTGCAACACGGATATTGTCTTGGCATGTCATATTATTACTCTTAATTATCTCAGGTTTTGTGTATAGAAGAAATTCAAAAATTAGCGAAGGTGATCATGTTTGAGTATTCTTTAACTTAAACCATCTATGATGCAAAAGCTTAAATGACATCTTTTCATAATTTAATCTCACTTAGTGATTACTATATCTGCCTTTCACGCAGTAAGTTTCTGATTCAAATCCAGACAGAATCATTTTTTTTCTTAATATTTTGATTTTAAAGCAACAAATAGCTTTAAGTGTCACAAAGACCTCAAGAGGAGTAAGAAGGAGTCTTTTGGTGGGCAGGAAGGGGCGGGTAGAATGGGGCTGTAAAGCATCCAGGAAAATTGAAAAATTAGAGATATGATACGAAAATCACATAGGAAACCAATGTAAGGATTCCTGAGCCACGCCGGACGGTCAGCTAGATAACTGTGAAACAGTGATTTTCATTGAAACAAAAGCGTAAGAGATCTAGAATAATTTATTATAAAATTACACTAACTGAAGCTAAATTAGAAAAATAAGGAAAACTATACAAAGCATTTTATTATATAAAAAAATTTAGTACAGACCAATTCTTTTTTTTTATAAATGTAACTGTGAAGTCACAAACTTTACATAGCTTAATTGTTCAAAGTCAAAACCAAAAACTTTTCGACTTTATAAATAAAATAGAAAAAATTCTTCTGAGGTTCAAGCGAAAAACTTATTTTAAGAAGAGGCAAAAAGTATCCTAAATACAAGACAGTTCTTCTTTCTTTTTACGGGAAGAGGTGACAATTTAGCCCCAAGATCAGCTTTGCAGCAGTTCCCCTGGATAAAACGTTAGAAAAGTTTAACACAACTTACCAAGTTTCCATCTCCCCATGTAATAGATACTCGCACTAAGAGCTAAACACACCATCAGATGCAAGACTGTGTAGATGACCCAAAAATATATGGAGCTTTCATATACCGATATGACACCGGCAATAACAACAAATGCCAGAATCCCAAAGGAGGCTTGAGCTGTGGCCACGATATCAGGATGTCTTGTTTGATAGATTTTTAGCATGCATAGGATGGCAATTACATACATAAAAGTTGTGTCTGTAAAGAACATATAAAAATTCAAGTAAAAGAAAAGTTAGTGATACAAATATACTACACTTTTTAATTTTTATGTCAATCAGTCTTCGATTACAGTAGCTATTTTTCGATAGTAAACGAAACGAATTTTTTTCTATTGGAAGCAAAGAAACTCAAAATGAATATGAATTATCCTACGCAAGGAAGCTACTATTCCACTCATATATATATAAGAATCATACCGAACAAATCCTTGTAAGGAAACGAAATCACTGTATACAACCACATCAAATGGTTTAGACAAAAAAAAATTATAATAAATAGTTGGTAACTCCAAGTGTTTAATTTACAAACCACCTTTCAAGCCATTCGAATTCAAATTTTATTGTTTAAACAAATAAGGAATACACAATACATTTCATTATTTAGGCACTCGAAAAAAATGTTCCGTCATATTACTAGAGTCAGAGCATTCGTACTTAAGGCATTGGGAGAAAAAAAAAGAATCAAACTTATGAAGTAAAGAAGGGGGATAAAATCGAAGAGGGGGGGGGGGGAGGAAACACCAATCAAATTTATGGATAACTTCTCTTCGAAATTTTAATATTACCCTTTGCTTTCATTGAAGACTTGTCTATAAGTTTGTTTTCTGTCCTTTTTTAATATTATATTCTGGGTTATTCCAAATACGAGGGGTCAATCCCCCCTCTGTTCTCTGAATATGAGTGGCCTCTTCTTGCAAAGGCTCCTAAAACCCTGCTAGCACCACTCCAAAGGATCAAAAATAGGGCCCCAAGGACAAATTGTTAGCCAGTGCAGCAAACACGCAGATATATAGTACGATTGGATTACCTATAAAAGAAGATAACCCGCACAGAGCACATAAAGAACCCCTTTGTCAATAGTAATCCCTCTATACGAAATGGTTCAGAAAACCGTCTAAGGGAGTTAAACAGACACAATTCTTGGAAGAAAACCTAAATGAACGATTGATAAGTGGCATATCATGTCCTAAGGTTTGTCGTCCTGGCACCATAAAAATTGTCGCAAAAAACGTTTGACATTCTCAAGACCACTATATTTCACTATAAAACTTATTTATTTCAGATTAGTCATTTGCTTAAATTGGGGATATCTTGACTAGCATATCCGTAAAATCTGAGTCTAATAATGTACAATAAGACTGCATTTCTTTGAAGGTTTATTTACGAATATGTCTATATAAAATAATCAATCCCTCATAGCTTTGCATCCTTGCACCGTACGTTACACGAGTCCCACTATCTTATGAGAGCTTCTTTTTTCATACTTCGATCTTTCCAATTGTATGACTATCTTTAAATCTTGACACGACGCCAGATTCAACCACAATGGGCCCGAGGAGGGGGACAGCACAGGAAGGGAACTAGTTGCCCTAAAATCACTTTTGACTGTTATAATGGGCACCCTCAAATGCAATTTATGTTAAAACGAGTCCTTGCCAAAAAATGTACGACCGTTGGTTCGGTACAGTCATCGCTGGTAAAAAACAAAACAATAACAATTAAACACGCATCCATGACAAGGAAAATACAAAGTTTCCCATTTTCAAAGGGTCACCAGCGTTTACAATTCATGCTTGAATGATACCTCTCCCAAAATTATACGACCGTTGATTAGACATACCCCCCCCCCCCCCGTGAAAAAAAAGAAGGAAAAAAGGCAAATAAGAAAAACCAGCAACAACAATTAAACCCGCACCCATGACATAGAAAATAAAGTTTCGTATATTCATTGCCGTTCATAGCCTTTTTAAAAAGTTGATAAATAACTCTTTATCGACAAATGTTCTTGCAAAATATAAAAGTAAGGCTAATTCTAGAAATGGGAATAAAATTAATTAGTATTTAAGGGCTTAAGGTTCCCTCCCCTTTTTATATAATCTCTTTTTAACACTATTTTTATCTCAATTTTTTTTTGGTTTTGTTTTAGTTTATGCCTTTGTAACTTTCTTACATTTGACACTTTTTGTTTTTTAGACTAATGAATGGCTTTGCTTTCTGATATTGTTGTTTTTGGCACTGTTTAGCCATTTTTTTAGTTGTTGTGCTATTTCTACGTTTTTTTTTTATTATATGACCCTGAAATGCGAATTCGGCCCTTCGGGGCTTGTGATAGTCATTTTTGAAATAAATATCTTATCCTATCTTATCTTGAATTTTCTTTATCAAGATCGAATTAATTTTTAGGAATCAAATCAAAAGTTAAATCTAAAAATTTTGACTCTAAGCAAAGTTTCTTCTTACTTCGGCCTACCCCTAGTTTTTAAGGAAACTGACAATGACGATTATTGTCAGGCTGTTAACAGCCTTTTCAATAGTTTTGATAGATAAAAACCTGTTTATCAACAAGTGTTTTTGCAAAATTTCAAAGTAAGATTAATTCTAGAATGGCTGCCTTACGTTTACCTTTGTTTCAATCAGTTGTTTGCATTACAATTGTGACAGAGTTTTGGGAGGACGAGATAGGGAAAAAGAAAAAAAGACATAAAAAAAAACATATAGAAATCCCATTTTTGAGACTTCTTAAACAACAGTCCTTTGCTGGGTGAAGAAGGTCTTAGAACACAGTAAAAAAAATTTCGCCCAGCCAACATTTAAAAAAAAAGCTCTCGGCAGTATTTCCAGGGAGAATGACCCCTTCGACCCTATATGCAGATCTCCCGTTAAAGAAAAATTCAGAATACTTACCAAACTGATAATTTGCATGGGTAGGACAGATATGATAACAAGCACTCATCACACCTTCAAGAATCAAGGAAACTCCCATTGCATAAAAGAGGCCATAAAATTGAGGAATACCATAATACTGAAATGAATTACATATTTCTCAGATATATGGTAATTATAAAAAAAGTAAGCACTTCTGGTTAGTTTTTTATATGACAAACGATCAAATTTGGACAAAAATCGCTTGATAATAGATCAGGTAAAACTTTATTTTAAAATAAATATGTCCTACATATCATTACAGTTTTTATAATGCAATTCTTTTTTAATAATAGCTTGCAAATTGTTTTTAAATATCGTCAATTGTGTTTTAATAGCTTTTAAATTTCTTTCCGAATATCTCTTTGTCTAGATTTGCAAAAAAGGAAGAAAATGAAGAAAGGAAAACACCAGTAAGTGTCTGAGTTCCACTGAGCACACAAAGGGATGGCAAAGATCCGAAGTCATTTATATTTAAGAAGCATTTTTTAATTATGGCATTTGTATAAAGTCGCAGCTTCCTCTAGGCTCACCTGCTCCGGCCTTTTTTATTATGAAATCTCGAAGTAGAACAATTAAGAAAGGACAGGGGAAAAGTAATGAAATCGTCTCAGCTTAATCAATGAAAAAGGAATTGAGAGTACTGGATTTCAAATATTTAGGAAGAACGCAGTTTTGGAAATAATTTTTTGTAATAAAAATGAAAAAAGACAACTTCCTCCTATATTGACACTTTTTATCTGTTTATAGAGGCAATTTTGATCCAAATTTCTTTTGCAATTCATCTAACATTTCCGTAATACTTTGTTTGTTTTTGTCTCTGAGGTCTGTCTTTTCTTCTTTTTTATAGCCTAAATGATGGTTATGAAGAATGGAAAGAATAAAAGTATCTCTTAAACAGTTCTCATTATTAGACTCTAAGCCTGGATTGTTTTTAAACAAAGGTCAATAAATACTAATATGAATTTAATAAGAATTCAAAATTAATAACGCAGCCTCATTTTTTCTTTATCAAACTGAACAATACAAATTGTATAGGAGCTCATAAATTCCCTTCTGTTTATTAAATAATTTAAGCTTAGCATGCAAAATTATTTATTCGTTTAAAAATCGAAGCAGTTCAGGAAATAAAAGTTCTTTAGTGAGTCTATACTCATTCTACCTTGATCAATCAAATGTCTGCAAATACAATATCCATTCCAACATGTAAGACAATTTTTGTTGATGAAGACGGTGCAATTGCCAAGTAAAAAAGATGATCCATTTGAGGAGATATAGAGCTAAAATGTTTAGACCAATAGGCGCAACAGTAAAATATCGACATGAAAATTTCATATTTAAACTGAACTGTCACTTGAAATTGTTTTTTCTATTTAGTTGATGTACAGTTCATTTCGTCAACCAAATAATATTTTTTATTTAGGTTTTTATAGTTAGCTTCAGTTCTTTTAATGAGATACTCAAGATGGCACTGGAGGTTTTTCTATCCAGGATCAGTTTGAGATTCCAGTCTTATTGTTTCACACAGTCTTTGTTTTTACTTTTATTGTTTAGTTTTAGTTTTTGTTTGTGGTATTGTAAAACAATTCCCAACAGCCTTTAGAGTTACAATTTAGATTTCAAAATTGTATACAACAGTCACTCTGAAGAAATCATTTTATTCTGTCTTTAATAATTTTATTTTTTTTAAGCCCAAATTTTAATTGAAAAGAAGATGACAATTCTCAAAATAATTTGCTTCTTCTTCTTTATGAAGAACAAATTGCGTCATTTAGTTTTCACTCCTACAGAAAAAAAAAACAAAATAAAAAGCAAAAATATGCCCATATAACTGGTTTAAAAAATGAACAGAAACTAGCAAAAAGAATCTATATCATTAAGACTATATTCTAACACAATATTCCATCAACATTTTTTAGAAGTCCACTCAAAAACTGTTATGTACTTTTTGAGATACATAACCCATTTCTTTGACATTTAAACTTATTAAAGTTATTTGGTAAGGCTAGCTGAAAAAAAACATCTAATCCGCTTAAACCAAGAACTAGGGAGACTAGACTTAGAAGAGGAACATTCCGTTAGGGTAGGAACTATAATAAGAGGGTCAAGATTAATAATAAGAAGGTCTTTGGCTCCAATACAATTTAGTTCGTAAGTGGTGTTTGTGATTATTTTCCACCGGATCAAAAAAGAAAAAAAGAAAAAAAAGAAGATTTTTTCCGATTTGCTTGAACCTTAAACTTACACACTTCTGGCTTTGACCCAAGGGAACCCCATGCAAAAAAGTACTCACCCAAAAGTGGGACCCAAAAATAATCAGAGGTCTCTCCAGGAGCCAAAAGGACCAAGTTTATTAGGGGGATGAAAGGCGTGAAAGAAAATAAAAATAAGCCAAAAATATTTTATCTTTGATCCATCTGAAACTTACATAATAAACTCCTAGATCAAGGAGACCTTGATTATACACTACGTTTAAATTGGGGTCGCAGATCCTCTAAAAATGAGGCCCAAAAATTTGTTTATATATATATATATATATATATATATATATATATATATATATATATATATATATATATATATATTTATATATATATATATATATATATATATATATATATATATATATATATATATATATATATATATATATATATATATATATATATATATATATATATATATATATATATATATGTATATATATACATGTAAATATATATATATATATATATATATATATATATATATATATATATATATATATATATATATATATATATATATATATATATATATATATATATATATATATATATATATATATATATATATATATATATATATATATATATATATATATATATATATATATATATATTGTGTATGTGTTTTTCAATCGCCTTAAAACTTATGTCATTACAAATTGATTAATTTCGAACTGATTAAATAAAAAAAAACAATTTTTTTAACTGAAAGTGAGGAGCGACATTAAAAGTTAAAACGAACAGAAATTATTCGATAGATAATCTCGGAGACCACACTGCCTTTCCATGACGATAAAATATAAGTTCAAAATAGGGATAAAATCCTTTTTAATAGACAGTGTATAATAAATTTTACAAAAAATACCAGATATTTTGGTCACATATACAGTGACTGTCATCAGTAGTAAAACTACTGATTTTTACTACTGATGACGATCACTGCATATGTGACCGAAATATCTGGTATTTTTTGTGAAATTTATTATACACTGTCTATTAAAAAGGATTTTATCCCTATTTTGAACTTTTAAATTATTCCATATATGATAGGGGCTGTCCCCTTTTCAATGCCTCGCTCTTTACGCTAAAGTTTTTTATTGTTTTAAAAAATAAAGTTGTGAAACAGAGTCAAACTTTAGCGTAAAGAGCCAGGCATTGAGGAGGGGACAGCCCCTTTCATATACAGAATAATTTCTGTTCGTTTTAAGTTTTAATTTCGCTCCTTACTTTCAGTTAAAAAAAAACTTGTTTTTTTTTATTTAATTTCTGAACGTTTTTGAATTAATGCAGGTTTTAATTTTGGCTCACCGTATATGAATAATTAAAACGAAATTTGCATTTTTTTTTTTTTTTTTGTTAAATGGCTTTGTCGAAAGTTGTTTAATTTTATTGACGAACGTTTTCATTAGTAATAAATATGCATAACTTACAAATTAACTTACGTAACGAACTTCTATTTTTGTATATTTTTATTACGTACATTAGGGGGTTAGCCACTTAGTCAATACCTCGCTCTTTACGCTAAAGTTCAAAATTTCTTCAAATTCTTTAAAAATGACCCCTTAATCACAAAGGCCGTTAATTAGAATAAATAGTTCTTATGAAAGTACTAAAAAAACTTTGGCGTAAAGAGCGAGGTATTGACTAGGGGGCGAACCCAATCATATACGTAATAATTTCTGTTCGTTTTAAATTTTGATGTTGCTCCTTACTTTCAGTTGAAAAACTTGTTTTTTTATATATGATCGTTTTTTTAATAGTGCTGGGAAATCCGGCGCACCCTTCATAGCAATGTCCCTTCCCCCATGGAAACTTCCTCCATGGAAAGATCCTCCTATTAACCCTGACCCCTTAATCACAAAGGCCGTTAATTAGAATAAATAGTTCTTATGAAGGTACTAAAAAAAACATCAGCGTAAAGAGCGAGGTATTTATTAGGGGGTGAACCCAATCATATACGTAATAATTTCTGTTCGTCGTAAGTTTTGATGTTGCTCCTTACTTTCAGTTGAAAAACTTGTTCTTTTATTTAATTTCTGATGAATTTTTTTTAAATAATCCTGGGAAATCCGGTGCCCCTTTCATAGCAATGTCCCTTCCCCCATGGAATGATCCTCCCATGTAACCCCCCCCCCTCCACTACCAGAAGAAATACCCCCTGAAAACGTCTGTATACTTCCCAATAAACAATACTATATGTAAACACTGACCAAAGTTCACAACTTGCAGCCCTTCCCCCGGGGATTGTCGGGGATTAATCATCCTCAAAGACATAGATATTATATTTTTCAACCATGCTGAGCAAAATGGCTATCTCAAAATTTTTATCGGGTGACTTTGGGAAAAAAATGAGCATGGGAGGGGGCCTAGTTGCCCTCCGTTTTTTTTGGTTACTTAAAAAAGGCACTAGAACTTTTAATTTCCGTTCGAATGAGCCCTCCCTCGATAGTCTAGGACCACTGGGTCGATACGATCACCCGTGGAAAAAAAAACAAACAAATAAACACGCGTACACGCATCCGTTACCCCCTTTTTTCGAAAATAAGGTAAATTTTCTCAGGCACATAAGTTTTGATGGATAAGACTAAATTAGATGAAACTTATATATTTGAAATCAGCATAAAAATCTGATTCTTGTGATGTATATATTGGTATCTAAAATTCCGTTTTTCAGAGTTTCGGTTACTATTGAGCCGGATCGCTCCTTACTTACAGTTCGTTACCACGAACTGTTAGATAAAAGAAAAAGCATTTTCGGCCTATTTTCAATTTCTTTCACGCCTTTCACCTTCCTAATAAAATTGAAATCCTCCTGGCTCCTGGAGCGATCCCTGATTCTTTTTGGGTCCCACTTTTGGCCGAGTATTTGCTTTTGCAAGGGTTCAATTGGCTCAAAGCCAGAAGGATATAAGTTTCAAGCAGATCGGAAAAAAGGCCCAAACTACAGGAAAAAACAAAACAAAACAACAATGCTCACCCAAAAATGGGGGCCGGAAAAGGGTCAAAACAAGTTTTTTTACCCAGTTCCTGTGATAATACTTGTATTTCCCCCAAATTCAAATTTCAAACAGCCATTAACTCCCACTAGCTCTGCCAATAATGTTACTAAATGAACAGCACTACTAGAACAATCCTGCATGGAAATTGGTAGCCAAAATATAAGGCATTCTGATAGCCCAGTCACCCTCTATAAAGAGTATTGCTTAACAACAGGGTTGTCATGACTTTAAGAGTAACTCGGAAGTCACTAGACTAAAATTTTACTTGACCAAACTAAATGGCATTATTGCATTGTTTTTTTTTATCATCCCAGACCAACACACTAATAGATTCACGACAACCGATACCGGGCCGAGAAATTTAATGTCCCCGATTGGCTTGAAAACAAAACTCTAAAGTACAACAACCCTATAAGACGAATATTAATGATAAACAGATAAAAAAATTCCAGAAGTTATGAGGAAATTTTGGGTTTTTCAATTTTATAACGATAAAAGTAAAACTTCTTAAAACATATTTTGTTTTCAGCAAACTGCAAATGACGTTCTGGCCTCTCATAGGTTCAAGTGATCGGTAACCCTAATCTTACTTATGGTAATTTATGTTCATTTTAAGATTGACTTGTTTATTCATTGCAATTTATATTCGTTTCAAGTTTTTATTTATTCGTCCATTGTGATATCTGTTATTTTTAAGCTTGGCGTCATTATTTATTTTAATCTCAGTTCGTTTTAGGCTTCATTTATTCAATCACCATAATTCCAGTTCATTTTATTTTAATTTAATTCATACTACATGACTTATTTTCAGCTCGTTTCAGGTTTTAATATAATTCTTTACTTTTCTTTGATTTTTTTTCAAAGATTAATTCAGTAATAACTTCAACTTGTTTACGTGTAACCCTATCCCCATTTAAATCAACCCCATTCAACCTCGCCTGACCGGTTGCATGGGATGAATTGAATTGGAGTTGAATTGAATGGGAATTGAATTGAATGAAGGTTGAGGTACATGGGGATAGAGTTAAATGGGATTGAGTTAAACGACAGATTGAGTTAGTTGAGGGTTGAATTGCACGGGGCTGAGTTAAACAGGGGTTGAGTTGAATGGAGTTGAGTTACAAGGGAATCAGGTCAATTTGATTCCCCAATAAAACTCCAAAAAACTAACATATATTTTTTACACTAAGCAGGTCAGCATATACTAAGTAAAGATTAATTTTTAGATAACCATCTAATTGAGCTGCACCATAAAAACTGCGTTTGATTCTGACATACAAATATAAAAACAAGATTACCTTTTCAAGCTTGTTATTCTTTTCTCTAATATGCTTGTGCTTAATATCACGGAAAAACACAAGAATACAAAAGAGTATTCCCAGCATAACGTATCCAACATTGGAGAAAACATGGTTGAAATCGGTCAGTTTACCAAAAGGATGTGCACAGAGGAAATTGTAATAACATAAATCTTGGTCTCCAGTATCGTTAAGTACCTAAATACAAAATATTTACATAAAAAAGTGTCCGATTTGGATAAAATTGAGGCGTAAGGAGAGACTTTAGACATCCCATCTACATGGCAATACACCCCTTCTCAGCAACTCGATTTTAGCCAAATAGTCTATTAAACAATGTTATTTTGCAAAATGACATTGATTTTAACATTGATATTGATAAAAATGACAAAATGATTATAACCGAAAATTTTACACTAGCCAAATATGTGTAATTTTCTGTAAGCATGTACTGACTGCTCAGTTCTTCCTACGAAGCAATCATTTTCCCTTTGTTTGTTTTCTGTGGCTAATTATCAACATAAAATTATTTCAACATAAAAGTGTATATAACAAAAATGATTATTTTGTTGGTTTAGTTTCAGGATAGGAATATAAACATACTGTTTGTATTTGGTTTACATTTTCCTAAGTTCTTGATGAAGGCTCAACAACATATGACTTTCAACATAATATCCTATGACATGTTCAGATACTAAATCATAAAAAAATTTGCTCCATAACAAATAAAAAAATAGAAACATTTCCATTTTTTTTTATCTGGAGGAAATAGTCGACTCTGAATGTTTGAACTACAGCCACCCAAGCCTGTTATAAGGAGGGATATAGATATACCGAATATCTTCATGATACTCATTAAACCCAATATTTTCATCAAATAATCAAATTTTATGAAAGGCATGGATTTCGGTTGATCCAAACAGTTGATTCCCCAAAGTAAAGGGTTCATAGACAAGCAACTTTATTACCAACAGTTAAATCAAAATTAAAGACAATAATAACTAAAGACAATGATACTGACACACTTGCAGTGATCCAAATGTTTTATTTTTCAAACTAAAATGGCTTCACTAATAGTCACACTATTACAAACAATGAACGGACGATGGTAAAGGCTGCTGCCGATGAATTTAGTCTTGTAACAGACATAATTTAGTCTAAATTATGGTCTTTGCATGGAAGCTCAAATGAACATTAAACAGATGAAGATCATTCCCATGAGGAGCAAAAACTGCACTTTATGCATTATACACTTAGAACTTCATTTGTCTGGGATGAAATGACCAAAATTTGGCTAAGACGTTCAACTCGGCATAAATCTCAAAGTGTTTTGACTGGGTAGATAGATTATAGCCTGCGTTATTCATTAGCTGAATTTCTGCCAGCAATATAGCCAGCAAAAGCGCAACTGGGGGAAGGGGTTCTAGATTCAACCTCCTCATAAAAACTTGCAGACGGAAGAAAATTTTATAAAACCTAAAATGGATCATTTAATTGGATAGACGATCCTCACTTAGATGTATTTCAGCCGACAGTTTTTTAATTAAAAAACAAAAAAGCCTACTAGGACTTGGGACATACTTCTAAAGGAATAATACATCTAATTCAGAAAATTATTATTTGTAAAAATAAAAAGAAGTAGGTTATCAACAAGGACTGTTCCACCCACAGAGTACTTCAATAATAATTTCAATAATTAGCTATAAAAGATAGCGAACGTAGCGAATGGAACCTCTTTTCACTATATCAGCTATTTTAGAAGCGAATTTATCAATTCTTTTTCATTTCTGATGAAAAAGAGTTTTATTCCTTCTTCCATCCAGTAATGTTATTCTTTCTTCCATCCAGTAAACCAGTAATTAATAAGTAAATTTTACCTTTTGATAAGTAATGACAAGTTGTATCACTGGAAGAGCATAAAAAGTAGACAGAGTTAATAATTGCCAAATGTATGAGTAAAATCGTTTTGATAAAAACTTGTGGTCCTTGCGAGCCAAGTCAGAGACGTAGAGAAACGTTTTTGTCCTGAAAGGGAAAAAGCTTCAAATTACATATATAGACACTTTTTTCATAAAAAATCATGAATTTAAATCTTACAGTATGAACAGTTTTTTCAGCTGAGACTGAAATAACAACAATTCCACAGAAACAAGCCACGAAAACAAGAGCAAGGCAAAACCCAATTAGTATACAAAAAGAACTTTCCCGTTAGATTGGACACTTTCAAAACACAATTAGTATACAAAAAGAACTTTCCCGTTAATTTTGACACTTTTAAAACCCAGTTAGTATATAAAAGGAACTTTCCCGTTAGGATTGGACACTTTCAAAACCCAACTAGCATACAAAACCAACTTTCCCGTTAGATTGGACACTTTCTTAGCAAATTCTATTGTCGTTGGTTCATAACTGACTGGCTTAAAATACAAATTATAAGAAAGAAAGTAGAAACTTTAAAAGCCAGATAGATCTTCCCATATCAAATAGAAGTGAACAAGAGTAGGAATACCAAGCTAACCCACCTACTTTATTATTGTTTATAAATATAAAAGCTTTGATAATTGTTTGTTTGCTACTACTACTACTTAACAACTAACAGAAGCACCCAGACACCTGACACCAACACAGCTGCCCACTCTCCTCCTCCATCCCAATCTATTAAAAACTTCTATCTTTACACACTTCAAAGAAGTCCAAGTTTATTTTAAATTCTTTCTTACGACCTCTTCCCACTCCATTAAGAGACGATCTGCTTTTCGTTTGGCCCTGGATGGTTGGCCAAAAAGGACGATCTGACAATCTGTCCCCCTTCATCAGCAGAGCGTGTCCTAGCCATCTCAACCTTTCTCTCAGTATAGCCATAGAAAGCAGGATAGATCCACATTTATCGTACAGCTTACTGTTTGAAATACGGTCAGTCAGACAGGGGTCTAAAAAAGTCCGCAGATAATTCCTCTGGAAAACATCTAACAAATTCTGCTCTGTGTTTCGAAGCGCCCACGTTTCTGAACCATACTTCACAAGTGTTATCACTGTAGCTTCCAATATTATAATCTTGGTTCGCAGAGTTTTCTTCCTATTCTTACATATGAATATCCGGGTTGCAGCGGTAGCAAAAAACCTAGTAAGAGACGATCACGTCCAATCTTAAGAAATATAATAACCCAAAACTTTAAAAATAGAGTCAGATCAAAACAAAAAATACACCATTAGAACCGCCTTGTCCGAAACCCCTATATAGGTAAATTTCTGTCCCTTGGCTTGAACAGCAAGGGAAATATATTGGCTTGAAAATCAAGAAAAGTGGCAGCTGCTACAGCATTCTACCTAAATGGCATCCTTTTTTTTCTTTTTTTTCGTTTCCACAGATAGCTTGGCACTGGAACATCGTAAAGAATTGTCCAATAGCTCATTTTAAAGGAAATTAATGGAGTTAAAAACATTTTTTTTAATTAAACAAATTATTTTTAAAATAGAATCATGTTTTTACGGAAAACTGCATATTTTATGTTAAAGATTGATCAATGAAGTCATAAACGTAGGTTGTACCCAGGTCGTCTCTTACTATTCCAATTAAGAAAAAGCCATAGGCTTTTTCCTGTTTGTAATTTATAGTAATATATTGAAAAGATACAAAGGGATTGATTTTTCTCGTATAACCCTATATGACGTAATAAGTGAATGCAATATTTATATACGTTTACAAGAAATTTTTATTTTATTTTTTCTCTCAGTTCAGGTTGCAGCGGTAGCTAGCAACTTAGTAAGAGACGATCACGTCCAATGTTAAGAAATAAAAAAAACCCATAGCTCCTAAAACAGCAGTCAGATCAAAACAAAAAGTATACCATTAGAACCGCCTTGTCCGAAACCCCTGTATAGGAAACTTTCTGTCATTTGGCTTGAACAGCAAGGGAAAATATGTTGGATTGAAATTCAACAAAATTTACTTTAACTTCGTTATTTTCCACAAATGGGATATTTTTTTTTCTTTTGTTTCCAGAGATAGCTTGGCCCTTGAACATCGTAGAGAGTTGTTCAATAACTCATTTTAAAGAAAATCTCTAGATCGAGTGTCTTTTGCACTTAATTTTTTTTTTAATTAATTATTTTTTACGAAAAACTTAATTTTTTATGTACAATTTTGATCAATGACGTCATAGTCGCTGGATGTAGTTAGTATTACATATAGGCTCGATCATCGAATTTAAGCTGAAAAGGACAATTATGTCTACATATATTCACAGTGATGTATATGATTTCCCATTACATCTATAAACTGTTCCACAGTTGCCAGTCCATACCTTGGAAGCTTTTCACTAAACATGCAACATTTCTTTTGGATATTACTATGAAGTTTTGCAAAAGCTTCTCTAGCTGACTTTTCAACAAAATTTTTTATTCTTTCAGAGATAATTTTAATCTTTGATTTTGAATATTTTTCGTAATCCCGGTAAAACATTCGTAAAATTTTTCTCAATTTACAAAGATCAGCCTGTGCGTTCTTTGCAGCTTGTGTAAACTGCAAAAATATCCATGGTATACGAGCAATAGTTTGAATATTTCAATTCAAGCTAGAAAAATACCTTAAAATGTTAAAATTAGTTTTATTTTTGGTTAGGCTCTAACTACCCGATGTGGGATTGACTATGTATTTTTAGACCAAAAAATTCCATTTTTAAATATATATTTTATTTTTCAGTTTAGAATCGCTAAAGTTATAATGTAAACTGCAAAAATATTTATGATATCTGAGCAATAATTTTAATCTTTACATTCAAACTAACAAAATACCTGAAAATTTAAAAATTAGTTTTACTTTTTGTTAGGTTATGGATACTCGATACGAGTCATAAGAAGTGTTAATTAGATGAAAATATTATTTCTTGTTTTGTAATAAGATGCCTTCTAAGCGAGTTATTATACGTAATTTAAAAAATTATAGTAAAAAACGAACTCTTGCCCTTAGTTACCTATGTCTTGTCAAATTAGCTAATTAATTTCAGCTAAAGTTATTATGTAAACTGCAAAAATATTTATGTTACCTTAGCAATAATTTGAATCTTTTAATCCAAATCATAAATAGGGAATATGTAAGTTTCATCGGTATCATGGCTCTAGAGATGGCTGAAATCTAGTAAAAAACAAACCATGGCGCGTATTGAACTTAGTTAGCTGCTGATTGTTTGACGTTTACATGATTACACATAGCAGGAACTAGTAAAGAACGAATTACGCTGTCAGCGCTGTCCCCGAGACACCCTTTAAAGTATACAAACGTTAGCTTAAAGTAAATCTTTTACTCTTAGTTTAATTGTAGTGAAGTGCCTTTAACGTGTAATACACAAGGGAAAAAATCTTTGGCTTTTTCTAAGCTGGACTAGTAAAGAACGAACTACCTTGTCAGTGTTACCCCGGGCACCCTTTTAAGTATGACGTTATTCATCATCTTGTATACAAAGATGTAGTTTTTTTTGTCAAAAAATTGATTTTAGTTTAAATATTATGGTTTGTTATTTAAAAAAGCACGTGCAGGTTGCAATTTCCTTGAACACAAGCCCCTAAACAGCTCTCTATAGCCGCGTTTTCAGGCTCAGTGGGTTCAAACACAGGTTGTCCTCATCTAGTTTCAAGTTTGTACTTTTTCATCTAGTTTTGTCTAGTTTCAGTGGGTTTGAAGCTTTAACCCCATGTTTGATACACTAGATGCACAACACTTAATGCACTAGACGAGAAAAACCCGTGTTTGAATCTGCTGATCCATGAACAACCCGTCTTTAAACACGAGTTGTTTGCGTCTAGTACAACAAGCGTTGTGCATCAGTGCATCTAGTGCATCAAACACGGGGTTGAAGCTTCGAACCCGCTGAAACTAGACAAAACTAGACGAAAAACTAGAAATTTGAAACTAGACGAGAACAACCCGTGTTCGAACCCGCTGAGCCTGAAAACGCGGCTTATGATGTCCCACTGCCCTGCTGGCCTCAAAGAAGGAAAAAACAGAAAATAAAGGACACATCAGTGCTATCCATGCAAAAAGTGATTCTCCTGGTTCTTCAAGACGGTGGAGTGTAAGTTTCATGCATAGGGGTTTCGGCCATGGCGATTCCAATGGTATATTTTTTATTTCAATCCACTTTGGTTTCAAAATAATTAATTTTAGGTTTACTATTGGCTGAGGTTTGTCCTTTATTTACATAAGGGATCAATATGGTTCATCACAAATGATTCATCATAGAAGACACACAACAACAAACATCACAGCGATTCCAATATGTAATTAACGGACAATTAAACGAAAGAGTCAAAACCTGGATAATGTTGAAGATGGAAGGAATTATTTAAAGGAATTATTTTTGAAGTAACATAATGTGTCTTAGTTATAGTAAAGAGCGGACTCAAGTCCAAAGAAACTGAACCCTGTTACTCATTCATATTATTTTCATTTTTATGGCTAGTATTTATCAAAAATTTCGTGGTAACGAACTTTATAGTAAGAACGACTCGTCTCAATAGAAACCGAAACTCTAAAAAATGGAATTTTGATACCAATAGATACATCAAAAGAATCGGAATTTTATGCTGATTTTAAATACATAAGTTTCATAAGTTTAGTCTAACCCATCAAAAGTAACGAGACTGAGAAAATTTGAGAAGGGGAAAACACCAGCTAAAAGTTATAGAATCTTAAGGAAAATCGCACCATCAGATTCAGCGTATCAGAGAACCTTGCTGTAGAGGTTCCATTTAGTAGAAAACGAGAGTATTGTGGATCTTATTGAAAACGGAACAACTCAAAAATGTCAATCTGTATTAGAGCTGCAATTCTAGTCTTTGACCCATCCATACATCGCCTCCCTTATCCACTACCAAACATGTAGCAGATAAGTTGGTATATTTCATCTCTCTAAAACCGTGATTCTCGACGTGGGGCACACGCCTCACCGGTGGGGCATGGGAATATTTTGGTGGATCATTGGCAGCAAGTTGACACTTCGGCTGACAGAACTTTAGAGCCTTAATTAAAAAAAAAAAGAAAAACATTTTTCATATAAACAACGTCACATTCATATGCATTTAGAGAGCAGAACAGATATATGATAGTATTGCAACGACGTCATGCACTGTACGAAACGTGTTGTATACAGACAAAAATTTTCCTTCGCATACAATACACCAAGAGGACGACTCGAAAAAATATCATAGGCAGCGCAATAGCGCTGCCTAAGTAAAGAGAGATGTTGGCACAATGTATTTTTTTTAATTTTTTGTTGTTGTTTTTTGTTTTTTGGTTTTAGACCAGGGCACTTCGTATCAAAGGAGAGTTGTCATAGAAACTTCGAAAAGGGTTCATTCGATTGGAAATTGGATGGGCTCGTGCCCTTTTTAATAGCCGAAAGTGATTGAAAGGCAACTAACCCCCCTTCGACGCCCACCATTTCCCCGAGCACATCCAATCAAAATTTTGAGATACGCATTTTGTTCAACGTAGTTTAAAGACCCGTAAATTAAGTCTTTGAGGAGGACACTCCCTCACAGCTCTCAGGGCAAGGGTTGTAAGTTATGCCCTGGGGGTATGTAAGGTTTTTATGGAAAGCGTTGTCATAGAAACTTCAGAGAGGGCTCCTTCGATTGGAAAATTCAAAGGGCTAGTGCCCTTTTTAATGGTTGAAAGTGATTGGAGGGCAACTAATCCCCCTCTGACGCCCATCATTTCCCCACACATCCAATCAAAATTTTGAGATAGGCGTTTTTTTCAACGTAGTTGAAAGTTCTGGAAATTAGGACTTACAAGATGACAACCCCCTCCCCACAGCCCTCAAGGCAAGGGTTGTAAGTTATGCCCTGGGGCGTATAATGTTTTTATAAAAAGCATTGTCGTATAAGCTTCAAAAAGGGCTCATTCGATTGGAAATTGAAAGGGTTAGTGCCATTTTTAATAGTCGCAAGTGGTTGGAGGGCAACTAAATCCTCTCACGCCCACCATTTCCCAAAACACATGCAATCAAAATTTTGAGACGTCCATTTTGTTCAACGTAGTTGAAAGTTCTGGAAACTAGGTCTTTGAAGATGATAACCCCCCTCAGAGCCCTCAGGGCAAGGGTTGTAAGTTATGGGTATATAAGGTTTTTATAGAAAGTGTTGTCGAAGAAAACTTCAAAATGGGTTCATTTGATTGGAAATGGAAAAGGCTAGTGCCCTCTTTAATAGTCGGAAGTGATGCCCTTTTTAATAGTCGAAATGATTAATAGTGCCTTTTTAATAGTCGAAAGGATAGCAACTAACCCCCTCTCACGCCTACCATTTCCCCAAACACACTCAATCAAAATTATGAGATAGCCATTTTTTTCAACGTATTTGAAAGTTCTGAAAATTATGTCTTTGAGGATGACAAACCCCCCCCACCCCTCAGGGTAAGGGTTGTAAGTTATGCCCTGGGGGCATATAAGGTTTTTTATATATAGCGTTGTCGTAAAACCTTCAAAAAGGGCTCGTTCAATAGGAAATTGAAAAGGCTAGTGCCCTTTTTAATAGTCGAAAGTAATTGGAGGGCAACTAACCCCCCTCTCCCGCCCACTATTTCCTCAAACACATCCAATCAGAATTTTGAGACAGCCATTTTGTTCAACGTAGTTAAAAGTTCTGGAAATTAGGTATTTGAGGATGACAACCCCCCCCCCCCCCTCCCACAGCCCTTAGGGTAAGGGTTGTAAGTTATGCCCCGGGGCAAATAAGAATTTCATAGAAAGTGTTGTGGTAACTTCAAAAAGGGCTCATTCGATTGGAAATTGAAAGGGCTAGTGCCCTTTTTAATAGTCGAAAGGAATTAGAGGGCAAGTAACCTCCCTCTCACGCCCACCATTTCCCCAAACACATCCAATCAAAATTTTGAGACAGACAAAATTTTGTTCAACGTAGTTGAAAGTTCTGGAAATTATGTCTTTGACGAATGAAAGATCTTAAGCCGAACCGGCCAGCCATGACAAAAAACCAACAAAGAGAAAAATCTCTAAAAAAAACAAACAAACGAGACTGTGGCCAGTGGAGAGAAAAGGAAAACAACAGAAACAAAAAAACGCGGATATTTCGTCTTCATAAAAACAAGGCGTATTCAGCACGAAAGACACAAAAAAAAAAAAAAAAACAATATAAAAAAAAAAAAAAAAAAAAAAAAAAAAAAAAAAAAAAAAAAAAAAAATTGCGCCGATTGTACATTTTTTTATTTTTTTTTTGGTGGTGGTTTTATTGGTTTTTTTTTTTATGTTGTTTTTGGTTTTTGTTGTGTCTTTCGTGCTTAAGACGCCGTGTTTTTATAAAGGCGAAATATCCGCGGTGTTTTGTTTCTGTTGTTTTCCTTTTCTCTCCACTGGCCACAGTCTCGTTTGTTTGTTTTTTTTTAGAGATTTTTCTCTTTGTTGGTTTTTTGTTATGTCTTTGAGGATTACAACCCCCCCCACCCCTCAGAACAAGGGTTGTAAGTTATGCCCTGGGGCCATATAACGTCTTTTATAGATAGCGTTGTCGCAAAACTTCAAAAAGGGCTCACACAATTGGAAACTGAAAGGGCTAGTGCCCTTTTTAAAAGTCTAAAGTGATTAAAGGGCAACTAAGGGCAACTCTCACGCCCACCATTTCCCCAAACACATCCAATCCAAATTTTGAGATAGGCGTTTTTTTCAACGTAGTTGAAAGTTCTGGAAATTAGGACTTAGAAGATGACACCCCTCCCCCCCCACAGCCCTCAGGGCTAGGATTGTAAGTTATTTCCTGGGACATATAAGGCTTTTATAGAAAGCGTTGTCGTAAAAAATTCATAAAGGGCTCATTCTATTGGAAATTGAAAGGGTTAGTGCCATTTTTAATAGTCGCAAGTGGTTGGAGGGCAACTAAACCCCTCTCACGCCCACCATTTCCCAAAACACATGCAATCAAAGTTTTGATACATCCATTTTGTTCAATTTCGTCGAAAGTTTTGGAAATTAGGTCTTTGAGGATGATAACCCCCTTAGAGCCTTCAGGGCAAGGGTTGTAAGTTATGGGCATATAAGGTTTTTATAGAAAGTATTGTTGAAGAAAACTTCAAAATGGGTTCATTTGATTGGAAATGGAAAAGGCTAGTGCCCTCTTTAATAGTCGGAAGTGATGCCCTTTTTAATAGTCGAAATGATTAATAGTGCCTTTTTAATAGTCGAAAGGATAGCAACTAACCCCCTCTCACGCCCACCATTTCTCCAAACACACTCAATCAAAGTTTTAAGATAATCATTTTGTTCACCGTTGTGGAAAGTGCTGAAAATTATGTCTTTGAGATGACAAACCCCCCATCGCCCAAAGGACAAAGGCTGTAAGTTTTGCCCTGGGGCATATAAGGTTTTTTATATATAGCGTTGTCGTAAAACCTTCAAAAACGGCTCGTTCAATAGGAAATTGAAAAGGCTAGTGCCCTTTTTAATAGTCGAAAGTAATTGGAGGGCAAGGACCCCCCCTCTCACGCCCACCATGTCCTCAAAGACATCCAATCATAACTTTGAGATAGCCATTTTGTTCAACGTAGTTAAAAGTTCTGGATATTAGGTATTTGAGGATTACGACCCCCCCCCCCCATCCACAGCCCTCAGGGTAAGGGTTGTAAGTTATGCCCCGGGGCAAATAAGGTTTTCGTAGAAAGTGTTGTGGTAGAAACTTCAAAAAGGGCTCATTCGATTGGAAATTGAAAGGGCTAGTGCCCTTTTTAATAGTCGAAAGGGATTGGAGGGCAACTAACCCCCCTCTCACGCCCACCATTTCCCCAAACACATCCAATCAAAATTTTGAGACAGACAAAATTTTTTTCAACATAGTTGACAGTTCTGGAAATTATGTCTTTGAGGATTACACCCCCCCACCCCTCAGAACAAGGGTTGTAAGTTATGCCCTGGGGCCATATAACGTCTTTTATAGATAGCGTTGTCGCAAAACTTCAAAAAGGGCTCACACAATTGGAAACTGAAAGGGCTAGTGCCCTTTTTAAAAGTCTAAAGTGATTAAAGGGCAACCAAGGGCAACTCTCACGCCCACCATTTCCCCAAACACATCCAATCAAAATTCTGAGATAGCCTTTTTTTCACATAGTTGACAGTTCTGGAAATTATGTCTTTGAGGATGACAACCCCCTCACAGCCCTCGGGGCAAGGGTTGCAAATTATGCCCTGGGGGCATATAAAGTTTTTATAAAAAGTTTGGTCACAGAAACTTCAAAAAGGGCTCATTCGATTGAAAATTGAAAGGGCTAGTGCCCTTTTTAATAGTCGAAAGGAATTAGAGGGCAAGTAACCTCCCTCTCACGCCCACCATTTCCCCAACACATCCAATCGAAATTTTGAGATAGTCATTTTTTTTAAACTTAGTTGAAAGTTCTGGAAATTCGATCTTTGAGGATGATAACCCCCCCCCCCCTCCACAGCCTCAGGGTAAGGGTTGTAAGTTATGCCCTTGGGGCATATAAGGTTTTTATAGAAAGCGTTGTCGTAGAAACTTCAAAAAGGGCTCATTCGATTGGAAATTTAAAGGGCTAGTGTCCTTTTAATAGTCGAAAGTGATTGAATGGCAACTACACCCCCCCTCCCCCTCACGTCCACTATTTCCCCAAACACATCCAATTAAAATTTTGAGATAGCCATTTTGTTCAACGTAGTTTAAAGTTTTGGACATTAAGTCTTTGAGGATGACCTCCACTCCACAACCTACAGGGCAAAGATTGCAAGCTATGCCCTGGGGGCATATAAGTTTTTTTTTTATAGAAACTGTTGTCGTAGAAACTTCAAAAAGCACTCATTCGATTGGAAATTGAAGGGCTAGTGCCCTTTTTAATAGTCGAACGTGATTGGAGGGCAACTAGTCCCCCTCTCACGTCCACTATTTCCCCAAACACATCCAATCAAAATGTTGACATAGCCATTTTGTTCAACGTAGTTTAATGTTCTGGAAATCAGATCTTTGAGGATGACACCCCCCTCCACAACCCTCAAAGCAAGGGTTGTAAGTTATGCCCTGGGGCCATATAACGTTTTTATAGAAAGCGTTGTCGTAGAAACTTCAACAAGCTTTCTAAAAGCCTGAATTTAAGTTGTACTTTACTGAAAAAAATCCTTTTATATGTTTTCATTCTTGTAACTTTAAGAAATCAGAAACTAATTAAGATTTTAAGGAATAAATATCAGTGTATGTATATTAAACGGACTATGCACATTTCTTTTCAGTAAATTCAATTGCATTTTCTTCACTAAAGTACAAATTAAATTCTGGCTTTTAGAAAGCATAGGGTTTTAGAACCCTACTCACATTGATTTCTGCTCGTTTTGATTTTGACTTCTGTTTGTTTTGGGTTTCATTTATGTATTGATACTGATTTGTGGTAGTTGTATGCTTGGTAGATTATTTGATTCTATTTTTGTTCATTTTTGGTTTCATGGAGTTCTTTACTTTTTTTTGAAAAACTTATTTTGTGGAAAAAGTTTTTTAATAAAGATCAAGTTAATGGCCTTCACGAGGGGGGATCTGAATTTTAGAAATGCCTAGGTGGGGCATGGCCCAAAATTGGTTTGATTGGAACCACTGCTCTAAAATTTAAACCTTTCTAAATCCAAGCTGCGGAAATTCAATGATACGGTGAAACCCAACCCAAGTTTTTAACCACTGAGAAAGTCAGCTGTACGAGTCGAGCTAATTCCTGACTCGCTACTAAGTATACCTAATTCCAGATTTGGCGTAAATATGCAACAATACTCAAACAGAAAATTTCTTGTTTGCTGATTTTATTTATCTCTTGGGGGAGAGATCATTGACGGTATGCTAGAGGAACGATTTCATCATATAAGCATGTATTCTGTATAAGCATGTATTCTTAAACAGTTGAATACGATGAAATAGAAAAAAACTAGCTTCGTCTATTAGAAGAATCTATAAGAAAATCTAATCATAATTATTAAAAATGCGACTGGGTCATTATTGTTTTTATAGCAAATCAAGGGCATAATTTGCTATGGAATAGGGGGGGGGGGGGGGCCACGGTCCCTCCCAGACCTCGGCTTCCCCCCCCCCCCGCTGAAATGTATTTTTTCAAAAAATCTTGTCAAAACTAGGACAAGTCTGCATAATTCAATCATCCGCTAAAACGGATCAGTTTTCTTTAGTATATCTTTTCCTTTATGGTATTATATGGCTCATTTTTCTGTTTTCACTGTCATTTTCATTTGATTTGGGAACATTGCCCTCCTTCCCCCAGGAATTTCACGAAATTACGCCACTGTAGCAAACAAAAAATATAAGATTTTGAAATTGTATCCTCTCTGGAAGCCAGCACAGGCGTACCACTAATCCCATGTTCTTTTTTCGACATCAAATCCCCATAAAAAAAAATATATATATATAAAATAATAATTTAACTAATTTAAGAAATAATCCAAAAGCAAATAAGAACAATTTATAATTTTAATTTACAAAAGGCACACAGACAAAATTACACATAAATCAAATAATTTTTAGGCTAAATACCGAAACTTCCCTTCATAAAAACTTGCGATTACCGTCCACAACCGACCATTTTTAGATTTGAACCAACAAGCCAGGTTTAATAAAACCATCAAGTACTAGTTTGACGCTTATATTTCGAAGATACTGGTAATCAGAATAGTTTGTACTCCACTTCTCCCTCAGATCACTCTTACCTACGAGCCGACTTCAGTTTTACCTTTCATTGATCCCATTCAGCAATAGCTTAATAGCCGGTGAGCTTCGTTTAGCAGCTGTATCTAGCTGTTACTTTGCTACAGTTTTCCAGATGGGGGTCTGCTCCCTTTTTTAAAAGATATTTAACCACAACCATTGCATTTGAATTCACGGCGTAATGTAGAGGTGTATTATTGTCAGAATCTTTTTATGGTGTGGTTATTTTCTCTTCGTCCAGAAGCTCCTCCCAGTTGTCTGGTATTTTTTCCTTTATTGCTGGCCCTGGAGTAAAGTCATTGACTTTTACTTCTTCCGTCGCCTCTTCTGGTTTTGTCTCAGCAAAAGGGGTTGACTCTTTTCCTTTTTTAGGCCTGATTCTTGTTCTAGGTCGAGCTGTCTTTTCAGTTATTCTTTTCTGTTCAGGAAGAAGAAAAGATGTTGAATCGGCCCATACTTCTAAAGTTGCTGCCATTCTTTACTTTTTGTGTTTTTGCTTTGCTGTAAGAATTAATCTTTTTGGTTCGCTCTTTTGATCCATTTGATTCCTTGGCCACTTGATCCCTTGCTCCTTCCTTGGTTCTTGATTCATCCATCTTCTCTTCTATAAAATCATTCTGAGTTTCTGCTGAACTGCTTCCTGATGAACTGGATGACCATTTTCCTTCTTTACAGGGATTTTCTTCTCGTTCAGTCTGAACAGCATTGTCTTGACGCTGTTCTTTTTCTAGTGTGGTGATTTTCTCTTCGTCCAGAAGCTCCTCCCAGTTGTCTGGTATTTTTTCCTTTGTTGCTGGCTCTGGAGTAAAGTCATTGACTTTTACTTCTTCCGTCACCTCTTCTGGTTTTGTCTCAGCAAAAGGGGTTGACTCTTTTTCTTTTTTAGGCCTGATTCTTGTTCCAGGTCGAGCTGTCTTTTCAGTTATTCTTTTCTGTTCAGGAAGAAGAAAAGATGTTGAATCGGCCCATGCTTCCAAAATTGCTGCCATTCTTTGCTTTTTGTGTTTTTGCTTTTCTGTAAGAATTAATCTTTTGGGTTTACGCTCTTTTGATCCATTTGATTCCTTGGCCACTTGATCCCTTGCTCCTTCCTTGGTTCTTGATTCTTCCATCTTCTCTTCTATAAAATCATTCTGAGTTTCTGCTGAACTGCTTCCTGATGAACTGGATGACCTTTTTTCTTCTTTACAGGGGTCTTCTTCTCGTTCGGTCTGAACAGCATTGCCTTGACGCTGTTCTTTTTCTAGTGTGGTGATTTCCTCTTCATCCAGAAGCTCCTCAAAGTTGTCTGGTATTTTTTCCTTTGTTGCTGGCTCTGGAGTAAAGTCATTGACTTTTACTTCTTCCGTCGCCTTTTCTGGTTTTGTCTCAGCAAAAGGGGTAGACTCTTTTTCTTCTTTAGGCCTGATAACAGCACCATTTGACATTAGAAACTGACAAATATCTTATGCGCCTCGTCTGGTAGCATAATGTAAAGGCATCAAAATGTATGTGTAAAGGCATGCCCAGTTTGAAACTAGTAGCTGACAAATATCTAGTCTACTTCCTGCAGCGGCATAATGTAGAGCTGTTTTCTGGAAATTATCCTTCGAATTAGGGTGTACTCTATTTTTTAGATGAGATTCGACCGCATCTATTTGATTCATAAATACAGCCATGTGTAAATTGGATAACAAGTTTTCGTTCGCATCAGTTTGATCTTGGCCTACTTTATTTTGACCCAGGCGCTCAACTTTATTTTGCTTTAAACCTAAACCTTCTACTTTATCTTTATCTTGTTGCATCTTCTCCATTTCTTTGTCCAAGTCGTCTATGGTTGAGCTCAATTTGGCTGTTTGAAAATAAAAGCTGGATAAAATTCCGTCTATATCACGTGTTCCAATTTGCCTTTGGTATCTTTTTAATTTTTCCGCAAGTGAGTTTGTCTGTCGTAAAAAATTCCATTAATTGCTTCCGCAGTCTGAATCTTTTCTTCACTTCTGGGGATCTATAAAATGTGGATAGCATTTTGGCAACTGCGGCAATCTCTTTGTCAAGTTTTTCAAACGGATCAATCTGCTTACTACTAGGCATCTTTTCAAATGCGGCCTTTTTGTCTATCTGACCTGAATTGTCATTTTCCATGTCAGCTTTTTTAGCAACAGGTCCCAGTTTAGAAGTTCCAGTAGATTTACAGGCATTCACCTTCTTCATTACTGCTCTCTTCTCTCCTACAGGACAGCAAACATCTTTTTCCTTCTCATAATTTAACATTTTGCTAAGAACGTTACACATGATATATTGTTTGCTTTAAAGTAACTTGATATTGATTAACAAATAAGAAAATCACTAGAAACGGTCATTTATATTCAAGAGGTGTCATAGATGACTTCATCCAAGGGGGAAGGGGGTTAACGAGTCTAAGCCCCTTCCTCCCCACAATATTTCTTAGACTATTATACAGGTGCTAAAAAACACAGGTAAAAAATATTTCTCCAACAAAACTAAAAATTAATTCTTCAACTAGTAGATTGGTTGGAAAATATATAGGTAAAAAAAAACTGATTTGAGACCACTAGACAAAGTCCATGGAAGGTAAACTTGTTTTTTTTTTTAATTACTTTGGTATTGGACCCCCCCCCTCCCCATAAACAATAATTCTAGATACAGCCTTGATTGGAGAACACATCTCGATCGGGTCCTATCCTCTTGAACAATAGCATTGATCGGACACCTTTGCTACATCTGATGACAGCATTGATTGGGCATCAATGGCGGTGTTCTACAAGGACATCCAACACCCTCCCCTCCGACGAGCTAGTTTTTCTTTTTCCCAAGCCAGTGCGAAAAAAAACACACAAAAAACGATATGGTAGGATCACCTACAAGAGTAGACACCCCACGCTGAGACACCCCACGGTTGACGAAAAGCTTTGCATGACGGTGCACCTCCATTTAGAATACTATCCTGAGGGATTTTACTCCTGAAAATCAATTTGTTGATTCCTTTAAAAGCAAGCTCAACAGACACAATTATAGAGAAAAAAAACCCTGGTAAATGATTGACTAGTTGAATATCAGTACCTGAGTTTTTCACAGTCAGGTGCAAAGAAGTTATACATAGTTAACTCCACAGTTATAAATAGTTGGTTGAACATTTCTAAAACTGTTATACTGGGAAGGAGGAAAATAGAAGAGGGGGCATTGTAAACCTCCGGAATAGGGTTTTCAACCATGGATATTATGATAGTACCTGTCCATTTCATTCCAGAAATGTCACCCAAAGTACACATTTCAGGGACATATGGCACTTTATGATGAGGCTATCAAGTCAAATTTAAGAAGCGATTAGATATAAACACTAGCTTAAAAAGGAGCCCTTAAAAAGCTCTCTGTGATGTTCTAGTCCCCCCCTCCCCCACTAGCAGCGAAGAAAAAAAAATACACATCAATGCTACCCATGCAAAAAAAGTGGTTTTTCTTGTTATTTGAGGTTGGGAGCTGCATGTATCCTGAATAAGTTTTTCGATAATGGCAATCTCAATATTGTACTTCCTGTTTTGATCCAACGCCATTTCGAGGGGTTTCAGGCTCTTTTTTCAAAATTCCTGTAAATTTCTCTTCAAAATAACATTTTACTATTCAGATTAATTTAAAAAATAGTTACTATTCCTAAATCAGTTGTAAATGGCAATTTTTTCTACTAGATATATTTTTTTTAAAGCGTATTTTTGAACTGTTAGTTACTGTGGGCCGTGGTTGCTCTTTACTGAGTTGCAGCTATCGCGGTATTTTAGCACTAAACCGACAAAAATAAAATAAAATCACGATAAAGACAAGAAACTAGAGGACCGAAAAAAAGAATAAATAAGACAAAACATCATTAAACTTTGTTTAAGTGTTGGGATACTTTATAAATCATGTTCTCAATATGGCTAGGAAAAGCCAACGGTACATCGATCAAAGAATAAATATTCATAAGATTATCGATTGTTCGTCACGAGAGGGCATAAAATATACAGATTTGGAATAATTACTCGTCAACCTCTGCCGATTTTTTTTCGTATTAAATAAAAAAAAACAACAGGTTTTCAGCTGAAAGTAAGGAGAAACACTAAAACTTAAAACAAACAGAAATTATTTCATATATATGAGAGGGACTGCCGCTTCCTCTTTACGTTAAAGCCTTAACGTTCTTTAAAAATACTTCTCATTCAAATTCAACAACCCTTGTGTTTGTGCAGTCTTTCTTAAAGGATTGCCAAATCTTAATGACAAAATGCCAAATCTTAGCTTGCCAAAAGAGTGAGGGTTGACGAAAGGGTAGCCCCCCTCGTATATGGAAAGATTTATGTTCGTTTTAAGTTTTTTAATGTTGCTACTTTCTTTCAGTTGAAAATATTAGTTTTTTCATTTAATTTTTGATTATTTTTCAAATTATACTAGGATCTTACATTCTAGGATCTTATTTCTATTTTTGCTGTAGTGCTGTTTCCTTGTAATACATAATTCGGTTGCTCGGCTCTGATACTTTTCTCGGTTTTTCTTCCAAATAGCTTGCTCTTTTGCCACCATTATTATTATTATTATTATTTATTGAAAAAAAGTCTTCCTACAAAAAAAATTACAAAAGGGTTCTATACAAATATGATAATGTAACTAGCGTAGAAGAAGTTGGTTCCAAGCCATGCTTTGAAAACTTTCGGTGGTGTTTATAAGTTTAGCAGCAGCTATAGTAGGATCTGCTATATCAACAGTATTGATGAGCTTTGAACTGCCTGTCCAGATTGATATCTCAGTAGGTATTTTGCAAAATAGAAGAACGTGGAGTGAATTTTCAATTTATCAGCGCGTGTCAGAATCTTCCAGAAGGTTGCAATATAGAGGATGTGGGACAGAGCAACAGGGTACAGCGTTGTCAGATAACGGCGACTGAAACATAGCTCAGCAGAGACTGTTGGAGCATACAAAGCTGATATGCGGCGTTTGATATGTTCTTTTATGAGAAGACAGGTATGAGAAATGAAACGGGCGGATCTTTGAATTTCCAAGCACAATTTCATCAGGAAGCGGGCCTTTCCAGTTAAAGAGCACTACATCGGAATTTTCGGCGTTGATATCAAGACCAGATTTTCAGTATTCTGCTTCTGGAAAGTTTAAAAAAATTTTGTCCGAAGTTCGGCTGAGGTTAAAAATGTCATCAGCATAAGCAGTGGCGTTTCTGGCCTTTCTTTCGCCAAGGACACAATCTTGATTATCCCCCCCCCCTTGTCTTAAAAAAAAAAAGAAAATTCAGGCCAAATTTTGACAAAATTTTTATTTATTAACAAATTATTTTGAATTTTTTAAGCAATTAATAATTTATATTCTAATTTATTGTCTAAATTATTTATTTATTCTTACTCAATTAATTTTTATTTTTTCATTTATTTTACTAATTAATTAATAATTTATCAATTATTCTCATTTAATAAGAGCGCCCATTACTTTATTTTAATAAATATGAAATTTCAAAAATTACAAAATGACTATAACTGTTATAAATAGTACTTAAATTTCCAAAAAAATAGAGATGTATAGTACTTAAAGATACTTTCAGTATTAATCCAAGGGTAGTTTGAGTTTTAATCAGTAAATCTATGGCAGCAGTTGACATAAGTGCAAACGTAGTAAAACCTCATTTTGTCTTCAGCTCTGCTTGAAATTGCTTGAAAAACAACTGTTTCTCTGTGACCACACTTCGGACAGAAATGCACTGAAGAACGTAGCAATGTTGGATCGGCTATTACATCAGTTACAGTTTGAGTAAGTGCATCAACTTCGTTCAAAATTTTGTTGACGTAAATACAGTTGTTGTCAGCTAACTATCTGAAGTCACCTTTACAGAAAGCATAGAGCAGAACTCCGCGGTCTTCTCTTGGGTAAAGCATGTTACTGCATTTCTGGCAAAAGCGAATGCCAACAAAATCTGCGAATGTCATTATGTTTATAATAGTTAGGTACACAAGCGTCAATTCCCATAAGGTTTGTGCATTTTATGTTAAAAGCACGAAAATTGGCACACATATGTAGAAAAATACGGAGAATCTGACAGGGGGAGAACCACATTTTCTGAGCGCGTTTCACCACGTTTTTCCGCTCGGAAAATCATGCATTTTTTAATTGAAGGATTTGGACTTTTGAAGGGTTGTTTCTGGTTGATTCGGGTCTGCTGATTCTGAACATGTGCCCACTTTTGAAATAAGATCAGTGATTTCCGAGTTATCATCTTTTTCATCACCGTGAGTCCTACTCTTTTCTGTATACTGAGGTAGTAAATGCACTTAGTGTATCCTTCATGGCTAAATCGAGCATACTGAGTCTGAAAATGTGCTTACTTTTAACATCCAACAATACGTTACTGAGTTATCATCACTTTCATCATCGTCAGGTGTAGACAGTCTTTCATACTTCTACATTACAAACTCTGGTTCACCTTAATGTGCAAGTGACGACTGTGGTCTAAACGAATGGACCAATTGCGGGTTTAGAAACACGACTCGAAATACCTCATATCGATAGCAGGTTTAACAAAGAAAAAGAGAAAATCCACGTGGCACGTACTTTTGAAAGAGAAAGCATATGAGAAGAGAACAAGTGACGTACAATTTACCTTTAATAAGTGCTGTTTTCTTTTATAAATGTCTTCATATCATGACATACAGTATTCAGAAGACTATATTTTTGCCGCTCCTATGATTTTTTGATGAGTTTTGAGTCTCACCACGTGACTAATAGTCTTTTCTGCCTTAAGTATAAAAACGATACGAGATATTTGAGTCACACACAGACAAATTTCTTTAAACTTTGCGCACAGACAAAATTTCTTATGATATTCAACTTAGATTTCAACTGAGAACAAGAGTCGACTCTTCCATTTTTGGCGACTATGGTAGTCCAGGAATTGCAGGACATCTTTGTAGTGGCCACTCTTGGAGACACAGTTATTTCACACGCGATATCGCTTTTCGCGAAGGCCTCACACTTACCAACCACGAAGAAAGTGACACTCGTGTGGTGCTCCATGCCTTCCATCAGGCCCAGTGTGACTATTACTTCATAGTCATTAGAACTATGGATTCTGATGTAGTTGTGATTGCAACAGCTTTATTCCAGCAGGTAAAGATTGAAACCTGTTTGTCATCTATGGGCATGGAGCAAAGATGAAAATACTGCCCATTCACGATATTACTTATCGGCTAGGACCTGACAGGTCTCGCAGCCTTCTCTTTTTGCATGCCTTCTCTGCATGCGACACGACTTCTTCTTTTGCTTTACAAACAGATAGTGGTAACGAACTGTATAGTAAGAGCGACTCGTCTAAATAATAGCCAAAACTCTAAAAACGGTACTTTGATACCAATATATACATCAAAAGAACCGAATTTTTATGCTGATTTTAAATACACAAGTTTCATCAAGTTTCATGTTACCTATCAAAAGTTACGAGCCTGAGAAAATTTGCCACATTTTCGAAAAAAAGGAAAAAACCTCCTAAAAGTCCTAGAATCTTATTGAATCATATCAAATTTAGCGTATCAGAGAATCTTACTGTAGAGGTTTCAAGCTCCTATCTGCAAAAATGTGGAATTTGGTATTTCTGCCAGAAAAAAGATCTTGGATGCGTGTTTGTTTATTTGTTTTCATGGAAAGTATGGTGTTTGGGAGACCTGGATAGCATCGAAATCCATTCTTCCGACTTTCGTTACTCTGAGTACACCAGAAGCCCTGCTCCTAGATTGTCACTTTGCAGACATCCAGCGATTCGCCGTCGTTCTTTACGAAAAATCAAGCGGCTTGTCTGAAGTGAACATTCTGCGGAAGGAGCTTTTCACACGAAAACCAGCCGGAACGGAAAGACTGCCCCCAACAGCGACTGCTCTTGAGCACCTTACCAAACGCGCTTACTTGCAGGCCCAGATATGGGCATCTTCATGTTGTCCGGAACTTTCCCCACTGAATCCAGGTTTATACGGCTGGGTGAAGCATGATGGAAGCTGGGAGCCTTTCTGGACTAAACTTCATGAGGCAGAGACAATTTGCGAAGAACTGCTCAAATGTGGCTGTAAAACAAAGTGCAAAAACAGGTGCAAATGTGCAAAAGCTTCCTTAAAATGCACAGATCTCTGTTCTTGCAAAGGTTGTGATAATCAGTACAATCAGTAGTGCACTTTTTGTAGCTTTAATTGTCAGAAGCCGATTTCGAGCTGTATCCTGTCCGTGAGAACCTCATTTTCTTTTTTAGCAATCTTTATAATGAGACAAGTCGAAATCGGCTATTTCATTCCAATGATCCATGTGATTATTTAACTATTTTGAAATACCTGAAGTAGTTTAATATTCTGCATTTTATCATCATAATAGTATGCTTCTTACGTCCGAAGTTCCTTAAGCCAAGTTGTTTGAGTTGAATAAATGATTTTTTTTTACTGAAAGCTTATTGAGGAGATCTGAAACGGTAATTAATTACTTACAGTCACAAACATATGATCTCCTTCGGAATGTTATAGGGAGGGCATGAGTTCTTGTTAGAGTATGGCATAGAAACCGTGATTATGAAACCGGTAAATCCTGAACCAATAATCCGATTGAAAAAAAAAAACACATTTTTGGAATTGAGAGACTCAAGTTAGTTAGAAAAGAGATCTTAAACTCAGTCATCACTCATTCTCAAAATTCGCGTTTTTTTTTCTTCGCACGGAAAGACTGAAAAATTTTGGGGCAAATAAAAGGTTTAAACACATATTTCTATTTGTTTTATATCACGAAGTGTTTTTTTTTCACTATATTCAATTTTTCGATGCACATTTTACTATGCTGGGAAAAGGTGAACTTTCTGAGCTTATCATCAAGGGTTGCCATATTCTTTTTTCTACTTTTTTTTTGTGGTGGGGGGGGGGGGGGGTCTAGACTTACAGAATTCTTTCAAGATTTGGTCCTTCTTTCAAGTCCTTCTAAACTAGGACTTTAAGCTCCAGGCTGCTTAATTTGGGCGAGGGAAGACTATCTTGAAACTAATTTGGACCCATATAATTTTATCCAAGTTTTATCAATGAATTTAGGACCATGTAATTTTATTAACTTGACCTGGCGACGGTTTCTACATCGATTTATATTTATTGAATATATTAATTCACATGGAGGAAAAAACAAAAAGGACTTATAATTTTGCAAAGTGGGGACATTTCAACAAAAAACTGATAGTGCGTGACTAAGAATCTATAGTTGAGACTTAACTATAAGAGTTTGTTGTGATTGATTTGAAGGGTGCAAGGCCTAGCAGTTGGGAGAGCGATCACCCCCACCCCCCGGGATCCGCCAGTCTACCTGAACAGTATTAAGGGCACAATCAAAAACTTTTGATGAAAAACAAATACACAACTTATGCAAACTTAATCTGTAAACATTTAAAGATGATGCTTAAAATCTCAAATTATTTTTTTTTTATTCCTGTGGTATATTTCCATTACTAATTTCCTATAACAGCCTCCTCTGCAATATGTTTTTATATTACCTTTATAGCTCACTGAAATAAGCACTGACTACATCGAATGTTAAAACGGCAAAAAAGTGACTTTAGTGACAATTTCAAAGACAAAGTGACAGGCTAAAATAAAAGTTACAAAAACTGATTTTAGTGACTGCGGCCAACCCTTGCCATAGCTTGGCTTACTATTAATATGTTGGAAATAAAATTTTAACAGTTTTCAATAATATATGCCCTTTTGAAAACCTGGACACCCATAGCGTCCTTTGATTTAGTTTTACACCTCCTTGAGTTTACCTGAAAACTAAGCTTAATACCATTCCTATTAATTTGCCTCATTACTATTTTCACAAACTAGATATACTTACACTCTTTTGAATTAATTCAAATGAAAGAACAGAAGTAGCAATAGTAGTAGCTCTGAAAGTTTCAATTCAATATACGTACGAAGATGCCATAAACTCAGTAAATGTAACATATAAATCTTTGGGATCCTCCAACGTTGCTTGTATTCACTGTGGAGCCCTCCATTTTCCGGAGGAAAGAGTAAGAAACAAAGGTAATTCGTTTGGAGATTGCTGCTTACATGATCAAATTGCAATGTCAACACCTCAATTTCCAAATGAATTGGTTTACCTTTTTTTTAGTACGTCACTTGCTCTCTGAAGAGTTTCATAAACGTATTCGAAACTTGAACTCGTGTTTCGCTCTAGCTTCGTTCAACGTAAGTGATAATCGAACCATAAATAGTCGAAATATATTTAGCTTTAAAGTACCTGGAAAAATTTATCACAAAATTAATTTAGCGGCACATCTGTCACAAACTACTGCAGGTGAAATTGAGCCACCTTCATATAGCCAAATGTACTTTTTAGACCCCAATGAAGCTCTTGAGGAACGCCTCGCTCACCCTTTAAATTATGGGATCTCTCATAATCCAATGGGTCTCTTGGAAGAAATTTTGAGATATTCAAACGACTATGCCAAAGGTTAAAAAAAATGCATGAAGTGGAGGATGATACAAATCAACTTGCTGCTTCATTGGGACAACAGTTTCCAAACGTGCAGCTCATTCTTACTCTACCAGATGGTGTCGATTATAGACGGTTTACCCATCCCGCATGTAATGAAGCATGCGCTGTGCTTACTCTTAATGCTGACCATAGTTTTTCATCAATTGAAATGGTTGTAAAACAACGTGGCAATAATCTTGTCATTTTAAAAATACCGACCATCGTGTGGAGCGCTTTATCTACCCAGTGTTTTATCCAGCTGGAATTTCAGGATGCTCAAGGGGTATGCTGCTTCAAACACCTTATTTAAGTCGTCCACATATAATCGGGCTTGAATTAGCAAGGAATTGTATCGCTTTTCGACCTGAACATGCGCAAAGCCTTTCTGTGCAAGCTATAACACCCGATCTGCGTAGGATTGGTTTTAATACTTTGCGTTTTGGTGGAAAATTTGCGTTGTGAATTCGTCCAATGACACGTCATCGACGATTTCTTTGTTCCCATGTACTAGTATTGCCATTACATTTATAGTGTTTACCATACAAAGATGGGACCTTCGCTAAAGCTCTTCTATCGGCTGAATAAAACACTTGCTAATAATCGACAAAATCGGGGACTAGAGGGGTCTGAGGACCAGGCACTTCTGAATTATAAATCTAAGAGTGAAAATTTCGTCGGTGCATTCATGACACGAACAGGAGCGTAAAAATATTACTGTATGTCAACATAGAATTTTGAAAGAAAATACTGATTGCTGAATCAGTATTTCCATACTGATGTCTTCCAACAGTTTATATAAAAAAAAAACACGATATGAAGATTCAGAACATAGAGCAAAGAAACGAAAATCATTAATGTACATTAGTATGAAACTTTAAAATATAGAAAGTATTAAGAAACTTGTGGAGAGGAACAATCATTACTAAACTGTAACGTTGAAGAAAAAAAAATATATTTAACTGAAAACTTGAAATGTTTTGAGCATTAAAGATATAGCCTGAAAGAGAAGATGGTCGGAATTTTGACATACCATTTAACTGCATTAACAGGGATGGAGGAAAGGTGCTCACGAATAAGGGCGAGGATTCCCATGAAGCAGAGGGTCCTCTTCTCTCATTTAACTCAAATGTCACATTAATTACACGGAGCTTTGTCTTGAACAGTTCTTTGAGAAAACGACTATTTTTGCTGGTTACACCTATTTTTGCTAGTTATTTGCTATTTTATATAGTTATACTAGTAGCACCTAATGTAAATATTCTAATGTAAAAATCATATGTAAATATCCGGATCCTTGTATCTTTTTTAACTTAAGTAAAAATAAAAACTACACACTGTGCTTTATTTTGCTTGTAGAATCAAAACATAACATAATATTAGGGGCTACCATTTCTAATCTCAATTCTACCCCCCGATCGAAGGGCAGTGTAGTGTTCTAAAGGAATATTGTTAACTATATGAGTGTCATGGACTTACATAAACAAAGCCATGTACAAAAATTCCACCCTTAAGTTTACTAACAATTACCAAGATCCCAACAAAAGGAACAGCAACAAAACCTAGTAATATAAATAGATATACACAGTCGAAATTTCAGTTGGGGTAATTTGCTTTTTTAAGGGAGGAGGGTTGCTGAAATCCAAACAGTGATGTTCTTGGTATTTTTTGGAGAGACAAGGGGCAGTGAGCATTGGCTGAGTTCAAGTGAAATTGCCCCTCATTTCAAGATATGTTTAGAAATATATATTATAATACTCAAAACATTGTATGATCATTGGAACTACAGTGCTGGTGGAAGTTAAGAAATACTTTCCCATTGACGAAAGAAACTAAAATCGAAGTCATTGGAAATCAAGCTTTTCCTAGCGACCAGATATATGTAAATAGCATAAGATTTGGCGTGCTACAGCAGTGACCAAATAGCATACTAAAATAGAATGCAGGGAAAGACATTCACACAAAAATAACTCAAAACACAATTATATTTCCCTAGACATGGAATCATTCTCGTCTCAGTTTGTCTTGAAAGAATAAGTGTGCACTTTCCTTTACAGATTAATTTTTTTTGAAGAAAATCTAGACTGCACTCCCTAACAGTGAGCGAGAAGATACAACCAGAACCAGGCGAATAAACACAGGCGAATAAACACAAGTTTTTCTTTATGAGGCTAACTATAACAACTAAAGTGAAAATAAAAGAAAAGCAGTCGTCGTTAGTGCGAGGGTTGAGTAATTTACCTGAAGACATCTTTGTCAAGATAAGCATCTTCAAGCATATCGATCTCTTCTTCGTTCAATGACGATTCTTTCGAATCGATTTCATTGTTGCCAGATACAGATCCAGAACCGATAATATGGCGACGGTTACCAAAACTATCAATTAATCTTCCTTCAGAACTTCTAACGGGGAAAATGGGACGATCAAGTGATGACGCTGTTCCATATCTTTGGCTATCTTCTGCTTCTAATAAACTTCGCTCTAACGGTGGGGCAGGCCCAGAACTAGAAAATTGTTTTCTTTTATTTAGTAACTGAAAAGTAAGTAAAAAATCTGCTCTAAAAATTTCAGAGCAAAGCACCGCGATTTTACCAAAATATTGACTAAGTTTGCAAAACAACAGATAGAATGACCAGCCAATCAGTGAAATTAAGCGCAACTATGTAATAGAATCAAAATATTCTATTTGATTGTATAGAATCAAATAGAATGCAATTATCAAAATAGAATCAAATTTGAGATCCACACATTTTGACGTGTTGCAGAAGGTTATACAAAGTATAGCTTTTATGGAAGCTATTAACAGAAAAGGTTTTTCTCATGGAAGTAAAGAGCCAAACTGAAACCTAAAACAATCAAAAAATTTCACTTCTCAGCCAACGCTACGTAAATCTACAAAACTAGCACAAAAAATAACTGACCGTATTTCTCTATATTTAGGGAATAATGCTGTAACTTTCATGCTATATTTTAGCTTTCAAATGCTCTCACTCCACCTCTCTACAATCTTCCAGCCGCTAAATAGTAGTGTCAAAAAAAGGAAAGGAATAAAAAGGGACATACCAGTGCACTCAGTTACAAAACTGTGGTTTTGTAACTGTGGTTTTGAAACTGTGGTTTTGTAACGTTTTCAAGGTGGGGGAGTGTAAACCTCTGGTTTGTGGTTACCGACAATGGCGTCCTGTTTGCAATGGGCCCTAGTTTTCTCTTTACTAGTTGAGAAATCAAGCAGCTAAAATTGATGTCTTTGAAACTTAATAAAATACTGCAATGAAATTAACAGCAACAATAAATTTCTGGCATGTCAAGTGAGGGGAGGAAAGAGGGGGCTAGATTAGGAAAAATACCTCTTTTGGTAATTTTAATGAAAATTATTTTTGGCATTTTAATGAAAAGAATCAATAAAACAACAGAGTTGCCCCTCCCAGAATTTAAATCCCTGCTTTTCAACCTTGCAAAGAAATTTTATAATGGTGATCTCTCTAGATGATATAAAAAGAGAAATTTCTGCACAAAAAACCTGCAGGATGAGTAAACACATGCTGAGAGAATTATCAGATATAATTTTTAACTTTTATAGAAGTTCATAGATAAAGAACAGTAAGTGTTCGGTCATAGCTATACAGATCATAACTTTTTCCTTGAGAAAAACAGTAGCTTAATTTAGGAAACTGTTTATTTTTAATCAAGTACCTTCCGACGGATTTTAGTCAACGCTCCATTTAAGTTTTTCTTTTATCCATATAAGTTATTCCTTATTAATAGCCAAGATTACACAAGGCCTGATTTTTTATAAACAGGTAAGATTAGAAAACCATGAAAGACCCTTTTGCGTCCATAAACAAAAGTACAACGCGATTTCTAAAACTTGAGCCATTCAAAAGATTGTCTGTTTAACTTCTTTAACGTCAAATATTAACGAGCTTTTGGTCTAAAGCTCTCTGTCGTTTATTCATCACACATTTCTCAAAAATATAGTTCAAATAGAAATAAAAGAGAGCCCTTAAATTATAAAAAACAAAACCATAAATAAAATTTAAATAAAAGAAAAGTACTTTACTAAGAAGCTTACTTAAAATAGTAGCACACCCGAGTACCGTACCTGCTTCAGAGGCTCGTTCCCAAAGGACATAGAAAACTACAAAAAATCGGCCCATAGCTCTGACATGATTTGAAATCTAATAGTTGCATCAACACTGCAGCACAACCGAGATAA